>NW_017259577.1:101883-128525 GCF_001594045.1 Atta colombica | reverse complement strand
TAATGTAATATATATATATATATATATATATATATATATATATAAAATGTAAATATGTAAATAAATTCTACAAATAAAAAATTATTTATAAATGTAAATAAAAGAATATAAAGGAATTTATTTCTAAGTTCTATTAATCTAATATATAATATTCCGCTTCATAAACGCTCTACAATAATAGAGACCTCTACAAAATCTTATCTATTTTATAATGCAAGTAAAAGTTACGACTTTAATAATAATTAAATTTTATAAAAACAAAGAGAAATTTGCAGATATGGTTTAAGAAAGTGATAAAATCAACCGTTGCATTCTTCTATTCAAAATGTGAAAAAAAAATATTTCCCGAATAATCAGGACAATTTTAACTACGATTTTTTAATTCGGCAAGTAAAATTGAGTAAAAAAAAATGTGAATACAACGATCCTTGCGTTCCCCAAATTGCCTAAAATGCATCAACTTCTTAAAGCTTCTTTGAAAATCAGACAACAGTCAAAATAAAAATTAAAAAATTCTATATATAAATCAATAAGAAAAAGATAAAAATAGCTAAAAGCTAACTTGAATATATAGACAAAGGAAAAGTCTCTTTAGAGATTCCGCATTGCCTCTGACATCCGCGTTCATTAGCTCTCATTGGTCACTTTTATCTTTTTTATTAATTTTTTCTTATAATCTTTTTTTATTTTTATTATTACCTCTTATTGTCTATGTAAAGAAATTTATCAAGTAATATAAATTTTATTAACTGAAAGGATTAAAATATACATGTACATGGAGACAAATTGTAAGCGCACTTCCCGCGAATTACTCTTTGTCCGCGATAAATTACAAAAACTACCTGCGCGTGGATGAAAGTGTCGTAGTTTCAATTGACAACGCGATACCGGCTCGGTTAAGAATTCCTCTCGTTAAAACGGAATTTACCCGGACTGCTGGAATTCCGGGCAGTTGGAGAAATGTAATTTGAATTAATAATAAATGTAAAGTGCTGCCGTGCTAAGACAATTTGACTGCGATATTGTGCCGAGATTAACGGTGCAAAAGAATACTGTGCGGATATATTTTGCAAAAGGTTTTTTGCAACTTATGAAGAATTTTGCACGATATGTATACTGCAAATATATAGAACATAAATCATATTATGATCTTGTTGAATTCATGTCCGAGATATCTTTTGACATTATATCACTCAGTTTTTGACCTATTTCATACAATTCGCGTGTGTTCGCAATGCAGCTGCGTGTTCATAATTAAACATATTTATGGATAATAGACGAAGTTTCGAATTTTAACGACTATGGTATAGCAACTTACCGGAATCCATAATGCAAGTTCATAGCGTAACACATGTATTATTTGTTTTATCACATAACATATCTTGAAACACTTTCACATTTTTTCTAACATATGTTTTCACTATTTACTTTTCAAAAGTGATATACCTAACTAAAAAAATGTGATTTTCGAGTTTATTAACCTGAACGAATTAAGTAAACTCTTTTATTAAAAGTTATAATTGTAACTTCATAAAAAATCGTCTAAATTGTTACAACCAAAAAAAGATTAATAATAAGAATAATAAGAATTTTATTAAATCGTATATGTAAGTACATGTAAATACACAATGAGAAATAAACACTTAAATAAAATGCTTAAATTTAATATGAATTTATATACTATATAGTATATAGTTGTTTAAATACATTAGGGATGCGCCGGATCATAAAATTACAAATTCTCGATATCGGATATCCAGACAAAATATAACATCGGTATTTGATCGAATGTTCAAGAAGGCAATTTCTTCAAGTCTGATATCCGACTGAATTCCGAGAATGTCTTTCTAAAAAAAAAAGTCTATAGATATAAAGATTATATTTTTGCAACAATATATAAGATATTATAATATGAATATGCATACTTATTTCTAGAATATTTGTATAAGAAAAAAATCAATTTAATGATATTAATTTTCAACTAGATATATTCCTCGATGTCCGACTATCCGGATAGTAAAAAAGTGCCGGATAATACCGGATATTTTCCGAATATCCCTACTTTAAACTTACTGCGCGCCAAATTAATTTTTCAATCTTGAAACGTTATACTGACAGAACTATGGTAGTAATATCACAAATTAAATTGCCTAGCAAGTTAGTAATTTGATGCTAATAGACATCTTAGAAAGATCTTTAATGTTAGTGTATTAAAATGTAAACATATTAAAATCTTTAAATAACTTTGCAAAAAATATTATCTTGACTATTGAATCCGGATCTTTTGCATTCCGTGTGATTTCCGCCTAAGCGTTCTAAGCCTAAGATCACTAAGGCTTTAGCAATACTTTTGGCAATAATTAGAATATATGCGTGCGTGCGTGCGTGCGTGCGTGCGTGCGTGCGTGTGTGGAAACAAAGTTTGTTTCAGGCGACATATAAAGCAAAAAATACTCGTACAAGGAAATTTATAAAAACAATTTTATTGTAGAAAATAAACATTAATTAGTAATTTTATACAATGAATACATTCTGTTCTAACATAAACGAGCATATATTCCTGATTTTTGAAATTAAATTTTTCGTCTGTACGAATATTTTTTGAGCATTCAAACAATACAATTTTTAATTTTCGCTTATTTTTTAGATGATATATTTTGTATAATTGATACACATCTTTTTATATAATTTTAATAAATATATATAATTTTAAGAAATATACAGTCTATTTTATTCTTTATGAATAAATGGTTAATTATCCAATAAGAAATGATCATCGATTAAATATCGAATTGAAATCATCATATTTATATCGATTCAATCAATATCAATTCAATGACTCATTTCTCGCTGGGTAATATTTACTTTTTAAAAATAAAATTTTTTTAAAAAATATTTTCTCTCTACAATTTTTTGCACTCACTCTATATAAACAATGAAAATCTTATTGGGCCATACATGTGACTACACAATCGATAAATAAAGCCCATTATTTGAGCACTAAAAATCCAACTTTGACCATTATTGATTGTGTAAAAAAAGATAATTTTTTTTAAATCCTCAAAATCGGTAAACTAAAAAGAAATTTTATAAAGATTATGAAATGAAAATGACAAAAATAACATTAAATATTAAGAATATATTCTTTTTGCTGATATTATTTGATTAATCAATTATCTATTGAAAAATTTTCCACTTCTTTGAAAAATTTAATTTTTAGAGTTGTCACTTTTAAAGCAAGAGAGCATATATTTTAAATGTCCTTTCTTTACATTACAATATTTGTTTTTAAAACTGTGCGTCATAAATATGATAATAACTTACGTTTAATACAGAAGGTGTTATTATATATATAATAGAAACAAATAATGCAAACTTATAGCATAACATGGACGTTATATAAATATCCTTAAATATTTTCATATTATTAACGAATATCTCCCAAAAAGGGCATAAATATTCTTTTTTTTTTAATTATGATATATGTTTTTAAAAATTGTGCGTTATGAATAATGACTCACTTTTAACATAAATAAGATGTTATCATGTAAACACAAAAAAACTGTAGTCAGTGCTGTTGAATTTTTCGTTAGCTTGTTATATCTTTGTAGAAAAAATTCGTTTGCTGATTAATATTATACAATTTATTACTTTACAATTTGTTGCACATATGCATCAAAAGAATGCTGCAACAACAGGGTCAAGTCAACAACAGCATCATCGAAAACAATACATTTATTAGTGCCCGAATCATCAGGATGTTTACGTGCAGAAGTTTGCTATAAAAAGCTACCAACCAGCGGTGGAATGGAAGTTATAGATTTCTCTAGTCTCTGAAAAATATCAAGAAAAGAATTAGTTTTAAGAAATCGTAGATCAGAAAAATGGAAACCAGTTAGAATTTTTTATTTGTTATTTATTATTTGTCTATTAAGTATAATCGCGCTGATAAAATATTTCATTTAACATTCTTAAAAGTACAAAATAATCATAAATTCACATTTATGTTTCATATAAAGCAGCAGATTCTTTTCGGGACTATTCTTCGGGATGATGTTCTTTCTACATAGAAACATTTGTTTGCTTCTCTTGACATAGTCAAAAAGTTTTCTGCCACTTTGTCATAAAATTAATCTAGTTCAGCGTAATAATTCTATTTTATGATGTTCAAAAGTCATAGTAAATAAAAGAATAAATGTCATAATAAAAATGCCGCGTTAAAATACACGAGAGAACTATGGTGCAACGATGCTTCCACCAACCGAAAGAAAGTCACTGGTTTGTGAAGTCATTCGCGATCCGAGGCGTCGCGGCGTTAAATCATGATGTCTGGGAAAAGTAAGTAGTGCAAACGCACCCTCTCATCCTCTCTCAAGCGGGTGAAAAAAGTGAATAAAAGCAGAAAAAGTCCTGCACCTCCGTTTGTCGCGCACGTTTGTCGGACACGACTGCGTGTCCCACACAAGGGCCGATTACTGATAAGCTTCGTGCTCTTCGTGCAACGATCACGATAAGAGAATATTCGAGTCGACTTTAACACCTATCGTAGTCTCGCGAGGGAAGCGTATACACGGTACATGCCACGGTATATTACATGCAATTCTCCGTTTCCCCGGAGTGCTTATGTTCGCCGCTCCTTGCCTGGCGGATATTTTATTTGCTCAATCCCGAACTAGAGAGAGAGATCGCCTAGTCTCAGAGATGCGTTATTCATACCAGGAAAATTAGTCGACGATTATTTTGAATATTTACCATTAAAATGAAAAGTGAAAGAAATCCAGCGATTTTTCGTTGGATAAAAATCATTCATTTTTCTGGCTGAAAATCATTGGTGAAGGCTGAAGATCATTTTTGAAAATCTGCCATTTCTCTTTCAGAGTTTTAGGTAGTATTTCAACATCTAATTCTAAAATATTATATATTAGAGTTCAAATCGTTTCATTGAAATTGAAAATTTATGAGCAGAATTATCGTATAATTTAACTAGAATTCTATAAATTACATCGAAATTGGGATACTAACTTTACAGAGATCAGCTTTTCTTGGCTAGGAACGTCAATCGTAAGGCAATTCATACCCCCTTTAAAAGCTCCTTCGTCGGATATATCTTGGTAATTATATTTGAGCAAGACAGGTTTACTCTTGCCGGCTGGCTATGCTCGTCTTATTACTGACCGTATTCACGTCGGTGCTCCATAAGACTTAAAATCCTTCATTAATTAGAAATGGTTTCTAATCACATATTCGCGACCTTCGTCAAAGCGATGTGAATCAGTTCAGAGATATGAATAAATTACTTTAAAATGAGCAAGTGTTTCTCATTAAATCCGAATGAGTCTCAAATTGATGCAATTCTAACTATTGTTTTCACACCATCTTATTGTTTTGACAGAGATCCTCCTTATAATTAATTTTTTCTCAGTAAAGCGTTATTATCTTTAATAACATCGTTATACGACCTAAATACAGTTACGAATAGTGATGGTTTATATTCAAAAGCGAACAGCTCTCTTTTTAAATCACTGAATATAGTTTTATGAATATAATTAAAAGTTATGGAGATGTTTCTTCACTTCTCTTTTTCACTCCTCTCCTCTCTCTCTCTCTCTCTCTCTCTCTTTCGCAAATATTTTATTGCTATTATTTATGGAACATGCATCATCAAAATAATAAAGTTCGTTAAATGAATGGCGAGACAATATCAATCTGTATCATGAATATATTAAAAAATACAAACAAAAAAGATACTCAACTACAACAATAGTCAAATGTAGTTGCATTTTCCTCGCTATTTAACTTGCTAGCGGAACGTTTACTATTCGAAATGTGTGACGGGTATGTGCCAAGCAAAAAAAGAAAAAGTTAGTGAACTAACAGTGAAATATCGTATTTTTGCGCTAATTTATCTCTATTGTAACTGTTTGTTAACGACTATATGGTTCGTCAAATTACTATACTCTATATATTGCATTTCTAAAGTGTTTCTCTTTGTGCAATTAGTCCATCATGAGAGCAACGAAACATTTTCTCTCTTAAATAGCTAATGTTGAATTTGTTTAAGAAAATAAAAAATGACGTTCAACAATATTATATCTTTTAAAATTAAAATTATTGTAATTAGATTCTTTATACGTAAATTATCATTAAATTCAAGACAGAGTTGCCGAATGCATATCTCTTAACCTACTTTTATCATATTTTCCATTTGGTACTTTTTATACGTAAATGAACATTAGAAATTGTAACTTAAGGTTTTGGACGCTTATTATTACACGGTTAACTTTCACCAATAATAAATTAATTTGTTATAAGTCTTTTTGGAACATGCTGCAAAAGGTGCGATTTAGGCAACCAGTTGCTTAAATTATATATAAATTATATAAATTATTAAAATAATTTTATAAATTGTATATATAAATAATTAAAATAATTTATTGAAGAAAATCAAATATTTTATAATTATTAAATAATAATGAAATAATATTAAATAATAATGAAAAGACAAATGACGTCAAAGTAAAATTGGCTTAAATATATTTGTGCACTTGACATGTGTACTGATATCAATTATTAGTTTTATTATTGTCAATCAGTCTTATCTTGTGATGATATGATTTAGGAAATTTGATGGATTTTGTGAAAATATCGAATCTTTATAGTGATTAACGTATATAAAATGAATGTAAAATATTCTATAATCAATCTTTTTATTAAAAAATACAAAAATTTTTAGTAAAATTGGATGATCGCGTTATTAGTAGCTGAGATGATTAAAAATTAATAAATGTACCTGATTTTTAAAATGTCGCTAACATTCATAAAACAAGACTAGGCTATTATATTTTTGTCTATATTATTCATTTCTCAAGTATAATATTTTATATTATTGTTACTAAATATTGTCTATATTAAGTAATGATATAAAATATTGATAAATATGATGAGGTACGACTTAAGCAACCAATACGCATTCGGCAACTCTTCCTTACTTCTTTTAGAAAAATATTTCTGCAATGCTTTAGCAAAATACATTTTACAATTTTATTAATATGATTGATATTAATAATTTTTAATATTATTATCATTAATTTATTAATTTTTTTGTTCTGAACCAATTCAAAGTAATAAGCATTGAATATCATTGTTGATGTTATTTATCTTTGCTAATCATTTATTTTATTCGTATGCAATGTACATGCGCTTTAAGGGTGATATACCCTATGAGAGTTAGTTGGATACCTGCCAACGTTGCTCAGCATCGAATTGTTGAAATACTGTGTGAAGCAGCTTCAACGACAGCATTACCTGTGTGATTACTTGATCGCGATGCCGATTGCCATCATTGAGTTTCAGACGAACGCAAAGTATCGAAATGTTATGCTATGATATATCTAATCAAAGTATCACGCGGACATTTATCTCATATTTATGATTTAATCCCAAGCGACAATAAAATGTCCCGATATAGGGACATACCATATGAAGGAACGAAAAAATACACAACGAAAGAATAACTGGATAAACAACAGCTGAAGAAATGGCTGCAACATCATAAAACTCTGTACTACACTGATGGAACATCAATTTTTATATCGCGATTTCGACACGATGAAACTTTTACGCGAGTGAAGAATCTACTTGATTTTCACATTGACTCCTGAGATTGAGTCATTTGCATAACTAATTTCGAGCAAGCATCGCAAAAGCTGTTGTCAATGGCGATATTTTTCACGATTTCTTCATGTTGGCAACTACGCATTTAATGATCGTATCAATTTTTCTATATGTTTTTTTAAAGAGATAAAAAATAGTTTTAAAATTAGCGAACGTTGTATACATTAATACATAAAATAAAAAGTGCGATTGCACTTGCACACAATTGTAACTGTTACAGTAACTGAGATGAGATTTGTAAATGGATATCAGCACAAACAGTAATATTAAAGCGCAATATATAAGCGTGCTTAATTCTCAGTTGACAAAAACTATCATACCGAAAAGGGGTATAAAAAAAATTGCACTCCTTTGGCGCGTGAGTAAAATTTTTACATGCAAATTATTTTTCGTATTGCTTATATTACTGCGATCCGGAATAAACGAACGGGGCTTTGCTTCAAAGGCCAACGGTTATTTTTGTGACACGTGTGCCTCGAAAATGGCAACTGTGCCATGTGGTAACAGTAGTAACAAGAAATAAATCCTGGGGCGCTCGCAAAACTGTTCCAGCTTTGTTTCCAACGGCTTGGAAAAATGTTACTAACTGCCGCGGTATGTCACACTGAGCTTGTAATACACCGTGGCAATTACAGCATTGCCTCAAGCGCAGATTTTTCCTGAATTTTAACAAAATAATCCGGCAAAATTTGTCATCGCTCCGCGACATTTGCGATGGACGGTTATGCTGATCTTGTATAACGTTTCAGTTACCATTTCGATCACTTGGTTCTTAGGATTACAAGATGCAAAGCAAAAATTTCCACGACAAATTTTATACCATCTTATACTATGAGATTGGAGCTAAAGTTTATAGCACTGTAGCACTGCTTAATTTGTCTCATCATCACGATTTTTTTTTTTTAAGTTAGCAATTATAAATACTATTTGATAGAGCAAAGTTTCAGCTTTAAGAATCTGTTTTTTAAATTGCGGCAATGATTTTTAACGAAGTTATGAGCAATCAAAATCAAAATGTTTCAAATGTTTCAGCGATAACTCCACAAAAAAAAGGGGCTTGCCCTTCATGATTCTACAACTCCAAGACAGTTCGCTATTGTTCGCGATTCATGGCTCGTGATACGTCGTTTTCGAAAATTAACAGTAAGTTTCGCGAGCCAAAGAAGCCTTTGTAAGTAGACAAGCCGACAAGGCACCTTGGAATAATCGTGTTCAGCAGAATGCTTATTTTTGCAAATGTTGAAAATTTTCTTCGCTGATAACTATATAAAAGATCTAAAAGTATAATTCAATCAGCACGAAAGAAATTTCCAATAGTAGCAAAACAAATATTCTATTGAATGTAATTAATGCTTGCAAAAAATCATTATATAAATTTTTTATATAATTATAAAAATTCGATTTTTCGATAATTTTTTCATTATCCTATTCCACATTGTAACTTGAATGATCAAAAAGCAACTTAATAAGTGTCTCAACCAGCAACAAGCTTTTATACATTTATGTGCAAGTACAAAGAAATTGAATGATGCAACGATACACGATAGTTAATTTTTTCGTTCAGTCAAGGCATAATACTATGGATTAGCGAGTTCTTTGATTTACGTAACTTACCGATAATTTGGCGAGCCAACGAGTCATGGATTACGAATTGCGAAAGCCAAACAATAGCCATTTGGCGAGCTATCCTGTTCCTGTGGCGTGTAAAGACTTATCGAGCTATAATTCGTTATCTGGCTCAGCGCCGTAATTTTTGTATATCAATCAGATTCAGAAAGTTTTTTTTATATCAATTTAGAGACTGATTCTGTAACGAGCTTAGGCGAGCCAAGACAGATCACGAGCCATGCTGAGACTTGAGTCATGGAACACTACTTTTAGAAATATTTTTAAGAAACAATTTTGCAGGGAAAATTTTAAATTTTTACGTTAGAAAATCGCAAATTTTTCGCAAATTTTATTTTTGTATACATATATAGGCCTACAAAATGAGAAAACAATTTTCCATCTTGTAATTTTCTATATGTAAAAATTAACCAAACTCACAAACATAAAAACTGAAATGACATAGTGACTTTTCGAAAGTAGAAATTTTAAGCTTTAAAAGAATTTTTTTTAATTGAAATTTCATTCATTTTTAATGAAGTTACAGTTGCTTGATCTTAAAGTTCATTATAAACTTTTGTTCCAGTTCATTATTTCAAGTTTTAAACTCTGCACACACCCACACAAACACACACACACACACACACACACACGCACGCACGCACGCACGCACGCACGCACGCACGCACGCACGCACAATATTTAGGTGTAAGTTTTGTATGAAAATATAGCTTCTTTTTCTTTATTATAATTTTATAATAAGATATCATTTATGATTCAACGTTTATTTCTGCATATTAACGGATCAATTCTAAGTAGAATCGTAAGACTTATAACATGTTCTCATAAGACTTGTAAAAGCTTACAAATGCTTATAACTTTATGCAATATCTTTACAAACAATTTCTTATTAGTCGTAAGGTTTACGAGAAATTGCAGATATTTACAAATGATCATACGTCTTACAGTAAACATATGACTGACATTATACACAGTAACAGAATTATAACAGTCATAAGTTCTTTACAACTTTTATGTGAACAAGTTACGAATCTTACGATTCTGCTTATAATTGACTCCATATATAACCAATATATGAGTTAAGTCAATTATAAGCAGAATCATAAGATTCGTAATTTCTCATAAAAGTCAATAATCGATATATTGTAATTCTAAATATTATAAGAAAGTATAACATATCTACTTTTTCAATAGTCTTTCGAATCGTTCAAAATTTGATAGTTCCTACACGTGACAAAAACTAAAAAGTTGTCGACAATTTTCGAAATAGAAAATTGCTCGAAACGAAATAACGAAAGAAACATTTTACGATGATGGTACCCTTAGGAGGCTGTCGATGTTCAAAGAAGACCGAGATCCAATGATACGAATCCTATATATCTCTTGGACTATCCCAGGAACTCTATACACTATCGAGAAAAAGTCACATAAAATGGCGGTATTAAGGTCGGTGAATCGAAAAATATCAACGAAATCGATACTCTCCCGATTTCTCATAGATACGTCTTGCTGAACGATTCAATTGACGTAATGTAGTCGTGTTCTTTGTATCATTTAATTAACTTCCAATGAAATTTATTGAAGTTTTTTTACAATTGATAATTCATATTCCTATTGAATTTAATGAGGAAGTTAGTTCTTATTTGGTTGAAAGGCCATTTATCGTAACTTTGATTATCGGATTTCCGAAGTCAATTGAAACCATTCAATATTCGTTGTGTGTTAGAAAAACTTTTACATAGATTAATTACTTGAGAAATCAGGAGATAATAATATTATTTGTTGAAATTAACTTAATGTCATCTAGAAAAAACTATTAAGAAAACAATTTTATAAAATTTAATAATTATGAACACATGCATAAATAGTATTATATCGAAAAAAAAATTCTAAAATAAAAGATAAGTACGTTTTTACTATTTTATAATTTTACAAGTCTTATTCCATATTATAAATAAAATAAGGACTATATATAGAAGTAAGAATAAATAATGTAAAATATAAAAATGTTATTTATTGAAATCAAATTAATGTTATCT
The DNA here is from genome assembly GCF_001594045.1 of Atta colombica. Lineage (NCBI taxonomy): Eukaryota > Metazoa > Arthropoda > Insecta > Hymenoptera > Formicidae > Atta > Atta colombica. Next base: position 117,186 of record NW_017259577.1, on the reverse strand, counting down.
CAAGAAAAATACTGAGAGAACAATTTTTTTATTAAGATTTGTACGATTAATTAATAGATAATGTCATATCGAAATAAAAAACTATTTTTAAATAAAAAACAAATACTTATGATTTTATATATATGCATTATTTTATATTGTAAAATAAAATAAGAGACTATACATATATGTGGCTAAATAAGAAAAATCCAATGATTACACACATACTCGCTAGCTTTTCAATTCTATCGTGACTAATAAAATCTTCATGCAGAGATTTCACTAGAAGGCAGAATATAATAGTGATCTTCAACGATTCAGAAAGATTCGCTCTCTCTCTCTCTCTCTCTCTCTCTCTCTCTCTCTCTCTCTCTTTCTCTCTCTCTTCGCTCTTCCTATAAGATCTTAAGTTCGTCGTTTAGTTGCGAAGTAATATCAAGTAAGAAGAGAAACATAGGATATCGATGAAATTTGCGGAGTGCTGCAGCACCAACGAAATCGATTCTACGCGGTTATTCGATGGTCCGATAGATCGGTAATTTCATTCCTTTTTTGTATTGCTTGATATCGAGCTTTTAGATAAAATCACGTTTACGTTAACCGTTTGCCTCCCAGAACTTTCGGAAGAAGCAATTCGACGGAACGATTCGCATATTATAGCTAGTTATTTATTTAAATTTTTTCGAAAATGACATACGAAAAATCAACACTGTATTTCTCGTACGTCGTTTTATATTGCTAAGTGTGATAATAATGCCCGATAAAGATATCGTCGTCGAACTTATTTCTTTTTGCCTCCTCAGTTATTTCTATTTAAGAGTTCTCAGAGTTCTCACAATCAATATTATATCTATTCTTCTGCAAGACTTTTATGCCTGAAATATCATATTTTAATACAGATCAAGTTATTCTTTATATTATTATCATTATCAGATTACCAGTAATTACAACGCGTGATTACAATGAACTCCATATTATTCATTAAGTAATTTAGATATTTTATTAATGTAATTTAATACAATTTATTAAGATATTTTATCATGTAATAGAATATCTGAGTAGTCTTGTTTATAATTATACTTCTTGCTTATAATTATACCGTAGTTCCCATTATAAAATTATTCAGGTATTGTATATTACATAATAAAATATAAATTAATTAATAAATGGCATAAAGTTGATGATCACACGTTGTATTTGCTGGTAATCTGATATAATGAAAATAATTGTGATAATATAAAAGAATAATTTGACCACTGTCCTCCAAACATAAAGAATAACTTCATCGCTAACCTTTCTATAATATGAATTATTTGAAAATATTAAATGATTGAAGACAAGATATACTTTTCATGTTTTATATGCCTTAATGGAGGTGGGGATTGGCAAGTGAAGTCTTTTCGAGCTTGCACCATTGCGACCGTTTGCGTGATCGTAGCTGACACCTTCCCTCGTGCAACCTTTTGCGTTTCAACGTACAACGAACAGCCTTATCTTATCTCGCCTCGGTTTAAGAATGTACCGAGTGATTTTCGTAAGCGAGGCACGTCCCGAAGCAACTTATAATTGACCGAAGGTTTGTCCGTGACAGTTCTCGTTTCTATATCTCCCATTCGCCTCTGTTCTCCTCGCGCGCGCGGCACCTCGTCTGGCTCTCTTTCCCCGTATCTTTCCATCACCCGATCCTCTTACTCCACTCTCTCTCTCTCTCTCTCTCTCTCTCTCTCTCTCTTCGTGCCACGAATCGACGAAATTGCTCTACCCGATAGACATGACCTGAGGCACTTTGCCACAGCAATTTTCAACCACGCCTTTCGATTCGTTAAAAAAAATGCGCTCTATATAGTCGAACCAATGATTACATAATGATTATATCCAAGATTACATACTCGAGTAATCATAATTAGTACTTATATTTTTTTCTTTATTACTTGAATTACATTACTTCATGAAAAAAGTAATTAAAAATTTAACTATACAGCTCTCTCTAAAAATAATTTTGTTGAACCATCAAAATAATTATGTACACGCAGAGAAAAGATTAGTCAACGCAGCTAAAATAGAGTTGTGTGATTAAAACGTGTCCTTATAATAAGAATAATTAATATCGTTGCTATCAAATTATTAATTTGATAGCAAACATTGATAGCGATATTAACTCAATTTATTAACTGCTAAAATTTAGGTGCAGCGAAAAACATTCTAGAGTAAAGTGGCAACAGGCAACATTCCAGAAACAATTGCGAATGGAATGATTTGATTACGCGGCTAAGATAGTAACGAATATAGCTGCTTACTTAGCTATTCATGTTAAGTACGCTTTTAATTTTAACTAATAAAATTGGATATCGACAACAAATGTATTTTATCTTTAATAGCCAACTTTTAATCAATAGCAAAATTTGAACCAGCAACTGATATTTAGCTGATATTACTAAGTTCTTTTTTTAGTGTAGGATATAAACGTTAATGACAATTTTGCAAAAGAAATTTTAACATTCTAGTAATCAGTTTGAGCATTCTTATAATGACATAATTATTTTGACGGTTCAAATAAAATTATTTTCAGATTATCTGTATCCGGCTAAATTTTTAGATACTTCAGCAAAATATCCGTATTCAATTCTGATAAAACCGTGGAGAGCTTCGCAAAATTTATTAAATCGACATTCAGTTAACTGGGATTTGTAAAAAAAAAAGTAGTGCGTAAACTTGTTCTCCGATGCGCATGATTTGCGGTCGTAAAATCGAAACGACGAGGTTACATCTTGCAGCTGCGCCAACATCGAGGATTCCACGTAAGTTATCGTAGAGCTTTAATTTGATATCTGCTACAATACGATACAATGGCTTGTAATCTTGCCGCGTTTTGCCGCAGTGCTAAATGCGGCTGCACATTTCTCATTTTGCGTTGACGTAAATTCCAGTTCTTTCCAATCATTTATCGGATGTTTAATTAATGGCCGATATGTCGTGTAAAATCTGTTATAATTACGGAACGTGATTTTACAGTCGAATTACATTTTGTTGCAGTTTGGTCCGGACTTTTTGAGAAGTGGTCCAGAATTTTTAATTTCAACCCGATGCACTCATATAACAAGATAATTATTATGGCAAACACATTGCACTGAGCAAAATATGGAATATATGTTATACATATGTCACTTACATTTCTGCTTTGTGATTGCCGTGCAAACAACCAAGTCTCGCTCAAAAAAAAAACGTGTCCAGGATTAATGAAGATTTTCTAGGTTTTCGATAAAAGTAGTAGTAGTAGTAGTAGTAGTAGTTTGATCGAGTCGCGTTCTAGATCGATAGGCTTATCCGAACAGTTTGTGCAAAAACCCATATGCCATGCAGTGACAACGCATCGCGTTGTCCGGTGTTCGATCAAGACACGCTTTTTTCGCATGACGAAGAGATTAGAACCCGCTGATTCGGTAACGAGAAACTCTCGTGTTCAGCGCGACTAATGACGCGCAACATGCAACGCTCTGTAGGATTCGATACTTTGGAATTTACATTGTTCAGACGATAAAAACTTCATCGACCGACGGCTATTAAGACATTATAAATCGTAAATCATTTCTACGAGATGAAAATAGCGTGAGAAAATAACATATTACTAGTTTACCAAAAAATGTTTTTTTTTTTTCAATTACTTTTATCCACACATGGTGTATCTGTAAAAATCTATATTTCATATAGATTTTTAGATGCCGACAACGATGCCGCAAGTCAAATTTTACTAGTACGTCAGGTTTCCAGAATAATTAAGATTTGATGTGTAAAAACGATTTTTTTGTGATATTTGACTTTTTTGTAAAAAAAAAGATATTTTGAAATTCTGATCAGAAGTAACGAATGTATGTTCATTCCTTATAAAATGCACTTTTTTATTTTAATGTCTTACTTTTCAGCTATGTTATGATAGATTTAAATACAGAGTATTTTTTAATAAAGTAATACGTATACAATGATGAAGTTATATACCTATACTTATAATTTCTAGTTTGTGACTACCGATGTACACTACAATTCATCGTTATAGATTCCGTTATATGTACATGTACATATGTACATACATATATATTTACACATAAAGTTTCATTAAATGCTCAAAAAAAACATTAAAAAATGTTTCTGGCAAAAGTTGTATAGTCTGTGTATATGTAACAATATAGCACAAACAAGAAATTGTTCTTCATAGATGGAAAATTTGCCATCTTATTGTTAAGAAGATTCTACATTTGAATCCTTTATAACATGTCCAAAAAATAAGGCAATGAAATAAAAAATGAACTTTATAGAAGATAAACAATCATTTATGCTTTTAATACAAATTTCAAGATAACATTAATCTTGTTGACAAAAAAATATCAAATATTATCAGAAATTTTTGGGATATTAAACCTTAAACCTTAATTATCTTGGAAACCTAACGTGTTGGAATTTTTTGGCTTGCAATATTATGCGCGCATATTTTCATCATTAAAAAATCTATAAGAAATATTTATTGTTAGTCCGATTCAAAGTAATTTTTTACTGTAAACTAGTGTAATTCTTTCACCTTTTTCTAAAACTGAAATGAAATCAAATCCATACATTAATCTTCGCAAGATAAAATTTGCGTGTTGAAAATGTCATTCTTTTACCTTTTCCAAATGGAAAATATTTTAAAATGTTTTAAATAAATAGAGGAATCAAGGACCGCTGGATATCTTGATATCTAATAATATTTTTCCGCAGGAAGAATGATTTTGCTGAAAAATTATTTTATTTAAAGTTTAAATAGCTACAGATCTAAAAATAATTTTGTTAAAACCTCGAAATAATTATAGGAAACTCAAGCATGATGAGTAAAGCAAAAGTTATTCCAGCAACCAGTTTGAGCGTCTTACATAATTGATTTTGATCCAATAAAATTATTTTCATATCTCTATCTATCTAAATTTTTAGATACTTTAATGCGCTGAATAGCCAGTTTTAAAACGCATGATTCTAAATATGCTGAAACATCGGCTGTATTCAACAAAAAAGCAACTGTCGCAAAATTCTTTAATGTGATTAATCTTAACTTTAGTTTCTCACTGAATATATAAATATATAAACAAATCATACTAAAGATTTTACAGTTACGAAGCTGTTTTTTGTAAATCATTGCTGCAACTGCCATTGATAGCACCTAAATTAATCGTCAAATAAATAATTATAATAATAAGAATTTTTAAGCACTGCAATGAATTCAAAAATGTTTTAATTTTTACACGAAGCATCATTATCTTTTAAATATTATTTATATTTCTCATCAATTGTGACATGAAATAGTATTTCAATTTAGAACTGTCGGATTTATTACAAATTTTCTTTCTGGCGAAAGAAATAATTTTTCTTGAAGAAATTCAAATTCCCCTGAACGATGGATCGAATTGCTGATAGCTTACTGATACATTCATCGTATGCGTTCATGCATGACTGGATTTTGTTCAATTGCATGCAGGCCAAAGGCAGTGCTATGCAAAAAATGATTCCTGGTTCGCAATAATATAATTCCGAGTGACACGATATCGTTTTCAGCGACTCTAATGCGAGCTCGTTGACATACGACTCGTGTACGTGTGGCCGAATTCGTGAAATTTGCAAGGCAAAGGAACATGCACACATACGCACGCACGCGCACGTGTGCGCGTTCGCATTTACGCCCTAGGCCAATGATATTGTAGCTCTCACGAACGCAAAAGCTCGTTTGTTAGAGCTCCTTTCGATTGAAGGGGGCCGATCGGACGGGAAATGTCCTCCATCCTCGCGTTATTGAAAGCAATATTTTTGACGTTAGCTATTGTCGAAGATCCAAACTAAAAGTGTGTTACCACAGACACGAACATTCTGCATAAGTTCGCACGCGTCAATATGGATGGAAACTATTATACTTGCTTGCTCGTGTCCTGCCCTCGGCATTGTTGTGCAACCGAAAAATGCAATAAATCCTGCGCCATTATTATTATTGCGATATGTATATACGCGAAAACCGTGCTCTCATCGCTGCCTGGTCCTGATAAAACTTCGAGAGAATTGCCAATCGATCCTTAGTCGATAGTAGATCCTATTGTGAGCGGATCGATCGCGAATTTATCTCGATAATATTATCGACTTGATTACATTCCGCGAACGCGGGTACGAATAAATTTACATTCTGTGTGTAACGTCAAATTGAATTTGCTTTGGTAGAACCTTTAAACTTATTTTATTTGATAGTGGGAAATTAATCCTCCGGAGTTAACGCCAAAATCTGTAACACTGCAGTTACTGACGTTATATCTAAGATTCATTTCTCAATTAATGGGATGCTGAAGTGACGGTCGAATTTAATTAATGTTATGATAGTACAGATTTTTTAATCTCAAAAAATTGATAATAGTGAGATTTTTAATTCATTTCTTACATTATTGTTTCACTCCAATGCTTATATCCTCTCTGTCCTTATTTAATATATTGCAATGTTATCTCTTTACGCTGAAGTTATAACATCGATGTTAGAAAACTGACCAATCACAGTTATTTCATTCTTCTGAAAAATGGCTATGATTGGCCAGTTTCATAACATCGATGTAAATTGTGTAAACGTAGTAAATGATTGCTTTGTTTATCACTTTGAGTCTTCGCTCAGCATTCTTATACACGTAATTTGCAGATCAATTAAAATCTTTCTTTTTAAAGGTCGACAGGAGAGATTGTGGAAACTCTTAGTCGAAGACGATCAATTTCTTTATGCTGAAATTACGTTTAAAATATTGGATATGTATTATTAATGAATCGCGTTAATTGCGATATTCGTAATCAGAAAAGATTCCTGAAGGCTCGAAGGCTAGAACGATTTTTTTGGAAAAGAGCAAAATAAAAATTTGTTCTGTTATTTTATCTGATGTGTATAATAATGCAGTTAATAAAAAGGTGTACATATAATTTCATTAATAAAAATTTTCAAAAATCAAATTTGCAAAATTCGGCTCTGTATGTATCTTCGCAGCTTCATAAAAGAAACCAAAAGGTTTTAACGTGATATTACTTTTTGGAGATAAAATATATAATAATAGCACAAAAATATATACTTATACCGTAAATAAAGAGTACATTATTATACTTATTAAAATATTTTTAAGAATGAAATTGTAAAATTTGATATTTTTAATAAGCTTCGTTATAGTTTCATAAAATATGAGCCAAAATGAGTTTTATGACAAAATATTTCTTGTAAGAGACAATATATCTAGACAATATATCTAGATCAGAGTCTGATAGAGCGCAGATATGTAGTTGCACTACAAATGAAGTGTAAATGAATTGGTTTGTCTCACTCCTGTCGACTCTTAAGCTTTTAATTTTAATTTTATAAACTCAGTATTGTTTGTTCACGTAAAACGCTGGGTACCTATCGTTTTGTCCATACTATAAAACTTTTGCATTCTACGGAAATATCTACGTCAGGTAACGGCTCTATGAATTTTTTAAAAAATGTAAGTTTTTAACTTTTTTCAATTTTATTATAATATAAAGTCCACTGCAATACCTCCCAATTTTGCGTCTACTTTAATTCTGTAAAAGGACTTTTTATTTAATAAATTCAGAAATTTATATCGATTTGGAATGTCCCGACAATTTGGTAATTGTAGCATCTCCTTAAAAGGCACTAATCCTACATTATAATCCTACATTATTGTTAGTATAATTAGGTCAATTGTATCCTGTATATTTTTTTTTCTTTGAAAAGAAGCACCTAAATAAATAATGGTTTCTATTCTTTCCTTTTTTTTATAATAATAGACAACTTTACAAATATATTCTAAGGGCGTTAAACTATATGTACACACAACTTTTGTGTACTTGTAAAAGTTATGAAAATTAACTCAGGACACGGACGACTCATCGTGTATAGTAATATCGGAAAATCATCACGTGTACTTGGGATATATAGTCAACCGTTCCGAATTTTGTGGGAGATCCCGATTTTCGATTCTCTACATTATAAAGATGTTCCGAAAGAATTTTAGAAGAGACGCCATTTATCTCGATTCATTATATAAATTAACATAAAGTTTGTTAGTATATTGAAGATCGCTTTCACCAATTTCCGATTAAGCCAACATATAACTCGCAGTAATAGGTTTAATTATTATTATTTAATTTTATCAATTAATTTTATTAAAAAAGGAATAAATATTATAAAAATTATATATTATAAAAATAATTATAAAAATTATTAAGATATAAATATTTTATTTATCTAGCTACATATTTATATTTAATGATTGTAATTTTAATATTACACCAAGTATTTTATAATCCAATATAAAAAATCCAATGAAAACCAATGAAAAAAATCTTTTTTTGTTGTTTCCCAATATTTAAAAAATTGATCTCCTAAAATTAATTGATTAAGAGTTGGCCATCCCCTAAAATTAAAAGTTAATTTTAAGGGACAAATATGACGTAAATCATATAAAAAGAATGAATACTAATTGTAAGTATATTTTAAGAATAATCCAAATTTTTGCAGATGTAGCATTAAGAAAATTGAGTAGTTTAACATTTTTGAAATTTATTATTGATGAAAGGGGGGTCTACCATAACCAGAGAATCATTATCAAATTCGAAGAATTAATGGAAATAACGGTATTTAGTCAATAATCTCAGAAAATATGGAAAAATATAACTTTGAATATTTATTTTAACATTTAGTTGAACAATTAATAAAAACTCACAATATATATCCACTAAAACAAAATGTAAATTTACCGAACGCGAAACGTTACAGTATGTTCACATGTAATATAATGATCGTTTCAATCTGAGAACCAACGTAAAATGAATACGTATGTATCTGGCGGAAATAATGAATAACACTCGGTCGCTTGCAATCGATATATATCAAATCGCGCTTTGAATCAAATCCGCATATTCGGTTTAATCCATCGCACATCGATCAAACTATAAAACTCGCCATTAAATCCGTAAACAATATTCGCCGCGTGCATCATTTACTATCTTCATCCAATTGTCCGTGTTTATATGTATGCTTTATAATGCGTTACACAGATGAATCGTGTATTTATTGTGTCATTCCTTCATCGTGCCTTTGTTATCGCGACACGCTAATTCGTTGCAGATTCACTTTGCCGTCGCTCTTATGACTGCGTTTTGATAACATGAGATCATCAATGACTGTATAGTATCCAATGCTAGCTATATAGTACGCAATGAGCAGATTTAATTACACTGATCGTTTTTACATAAATTATATATGATAATAGTTTTATTTTTGATAGTAGCTGATAATAGCTCTATTAGACCTTACATTATTATTGAAGAGAGGGAGTTTAATCAGAGAGTTTGAAGAATTAATGAGAATAACGGTAACCAGTTAATAGTCTCAGAGAATCCAGAAAAATATAACTTTGAATATTTGGCTGAACAATTAATAAAAATCCATGATATATATCCAATAACAAAACAAAATGTGAATTTATCGAACGCGAAACATTACAGTATGTTCACATGTAATTATAAATCTCTGTCGCTATTAGTTGTCGAACTTAAAGCGCAAAGTACTCTTTTCTGATATTTTCCACATTGAGAGAAAAATTTTTGGTATTTGTGACTATAATTATTATTATAGTTATCACTTTTATAAAAAAAAACTTTACCAAAAACTTTACTTTCAGCGCACCATATTTCCTTTTATTCTTAATAAAATATACTTGGTATTAATTTTTTTTCATACGAGTTACGTCATTTTAGTTTCTTGAAATTAATTAGTGCTTTTTAATTGACATAAATTAAATAAGTCTCACAGATTCAGAGCATCAGTAGTCTGTGTTATAAATTTTGACGTCAGCTCCAAAGAGTAAATATGATTATATGATTATGCATAATTATATACGATTATATATGATATAGATTTATATATATGATTTATATAAATGACATAGATTTTATATGATAATTTCGTGATTTATACTTGTTGCATTTCAACGTACAGTAATATACTAAATATTAAATATAATGCATTAGTTTAATGAAACAATTGTACGTAGATTCGATTTAGATATTGCGTACAGAATTCGCACTATTGGCGCTATTTTATCATTATATCTTTATTGTTTATTAGACGTAAAAGAATGCGATAGCGCGCTCCTCGAACACAGCCTGAAAATTGTATAATAATTTCATCATTTTACATTTCTTGATATCTTGCTATCGATGTTGTTCGCGTGAAAGTTGTCCAATCGCACAACGACAAGACATTTGTCTTGTGCAACTTAAAGGAATCCCGCTGCGAATTTCTCGCGTCTCTGTCGATCCGCAAGCTTAAGTAGATCCGCGGTTTCACATCGTTCGTCTCCATAGTATATATATATATATGCGGCTCCGCGGCTTTGCGTACTTTTAATTACGATGGAGCGGCCATGTTTATCGGATATTCCCTTTGACGCAAGAAATTGGAAAAGTTTCGGCAGACGTTTCCATTCGACAAGCGCCTAGAAGTTTAGGCATTCGCGGGCATACCACTTACTTAAAAGCGACCTCCTCTGTCACCGTCTGTTTGCGAATAACGCTACCTCTATTCCGAGTTTTGTGCCGTCGGAACGACCGCCGCCGTCGCAATGGAGATGAATTCGGCCGAATTCATTCGCAAAATCGTTGGTCTGAGAAAGAATCCTAGATTCACCGGACCGAAGGTCGGTCCAGCCGCGACCGGCGTTCTGGTCCGTGCGATAAGGAGCTTAACTTCCCTTTAGTACTTTATCTTCGAGGTCGTGGGGAGAACGACGACGTAAGCGCTTGAAGTTGATCGCGCGAAATGTCCCACGGCGTGTAGCGACAAGTAGGTATAGGTTTGTACGTAAGGGGTTTATTCGTAAATTTATTGAATTTATAGATTTCCGTTTATAAATGTCTATTAAACGAAAAAGAAATCTGATTGCATAAACTGGAAATCTGATAGATTCAGTCAGAAAAATGCAAATCAGATATTCAAAAACAATTTTCTATGAAACATTTCAGTTGAGATAAGTATACGGAAAAAAACAATTTTGCTAAAATTAAATTGCTAAAATAAAAGGACTCTGCTTAATTATAATTGGATCTTAGCGATATATGTTAATTTTCATATATCATGTAGCTTATAATGTGATAAAAGATAGAAGACAGACTCGATAATGGATAGTTTTTAAGCTATAGTGAATCAAAGATGCTCTGTGAGCACAAGTTTTACACCTTTGATATATCATAGCTCGAAAGTTATCGATTAATTATTGAGCTTTATGTTCATGACATCCTTTTTTTATCACATTGAAAGTTATATTATATGAGAAAATAATAATTTCATTGGGACTTAATTTTCCATACGATTAGTACAGGATCCTTTATCTCGGATCTATAATAGATTTTTAAGCTTAAGCTTATAAGGAATGGACGAATAACAATCAATTATTCTTCTCGCATTCGATTGTAGTTGGTTAATTTCTTACGGTTTAAGGCTTAACACCTATTATAAATCTGGACTTAGATAGATACATATTTGAAAAAATAATTTTATTGAATTATTTCAGCAAAATCACTCTTTTCGTGCAGAAATTCAATTAAAATAACCATTCTGATTAGTATAATTAGAATGCATTTTGTTTGTACTGCTTGTTAGTATAATCAAAACCTTTTTCTCAGGTATAAAGGTACCATTGCTCACGCGAAATTGCGTTGTATCAGTACGTTAGAAGTTCTGCGTGTTCCATCTCCTACATTCTGTTCTACATTCTCTCTATACCTTCCCTCTTTCAACAAGTTACAGTACAGCTTGTTTTCATGTACTGGCAATTCAAGTTAATATTCTCCCTGAATTAAGCGAAATATCTTGCGCCTAACATTTCCATCCTTTGCTGCTGCGAAGTCACGCAGCATTTAGCTATTACTCAATAAATGAGCGCGACCGGTGGAACATCTTATGCTTTCAACATTCCTCTCTCATCGCTTTCGAATCGTATGATGACATTGGTTATTCGTGTTTCACGATATCGAGTTAATACTGCTTGAATGGATACAATTGAAACATCTTACTCTACTTACGTAATATTCTCTTTTCAATTCATGAAGCGACTCTGATTGTTCTCATTCAATGTTGTCAAGTTAATGCGCATTCAATGAGGGATCAAACATCTCATTCTTCTGCGAAAGGCGAGACATTAAATTTCTACCCTTTTCGCATTTGAATGTCACATTAGTCCATTGAAGAATGTTATACTATATATATGGATCCTGGCGAAATGAGTTAATTTTCACATATCATATAGCTTATAATGTGATGAATAAGAGATGTCACAGATATAAGACTTGGTAATGGATAGTTTTTAGAAGTATGGAATCAAAGATGCTCTGTGTGCATAAGTTTTATATCTTTAAAGTATTATAGCTCAAAAGTTATTTATTATTGAGTTTTATGATATGATTAAAATAAGTTAATAGTTTTTAAGAATAAATCCAATACTAGTAAAATGTCTATGCAATTAACTCTCTCTCTTTATTTGATAAGTGCCTATCCAATTACATATTTACAAATCATATCGTATCGTCTTATACAATTTATTAATTTTATAATTTTATAATTTGCTAATTAATGTATAAATTACTAATAAAGTACTAATAACCACAGAAGTTTAATATAGGCATTTTATTTGTATTATATGATACGGTACATTAGCCGATTAGGGTTTGTACAGGAGTTTAATATAAATATAACACATAGATCGACGTGCCTTTAATAAGCATACACGCACGTTTAAAATTGCGAACTCGTGCCCTCGCAAAATTTTCCTGAATGGATTCCAGTTACTTTGCCCGCAACGAGCTCGATTCTGCATCGTAATAGGTCATAGTTCGCCTACGGTTAGTAACGACCCTTAAATCGTTGATAGATGCGCGAACATGCATGATAGGGGAGTTAGAGTGCAAGGAAGGTGGACAGACAGTGGACTATCCTCTCATAAAATTTATGACAACGTTGATCACGAATGCAATTGGAATATGTCCCCGAGCAATATTTGCTGCGTACACATCGACACGTTTTCTATCCATTTCATATAAAACAATGCAAATCTTTTATGAAGTCGATATAATTGAGGCAAGTTTACATATGTCAACTTAATTATCAGAAAGACTTACGCGCGCACATTTCATATATATATTCTTCATGTAATGATTTATATACAAAATAATTTGATTTATACGTACGATTTTATAAAATAAAGAACTTTATTTATATAATAATGTCTTACTAACAATATTCTACTCTGTCAACGATAATTACAGAAGGAAATATAAAATTAACTGTACTTGAATAATCGCGTGTTTAAGAATACATACATAAATTTTTAGATATATCATTTTTTTTTAAATATATTTTAGATACATTTTTTTTTTAGATATATGTATATTAATACTATTGGCAATTAGTTTGAAACGCATTAAGAATTCAGAAACCGCATTTGTGGGCGTTGTTTAAACGAAAGAATTAATCTACTTCTCTCATTTCACTTTACGCTCGTACTCTTCTTTTAAAACGGCCGTTATTGCTTCTCAACTCATCGAACTGTGAAACTCTCACAAAACTCGTCCGACCGCAGCGTTCGTGAGTTTACAAAATAGTATAAGTAAAGGCTCGTGCTTTGTTTTACGGTTTTGTCGGGAGATTTCTTCTCATCCATCCTTGTTAATGAAGCGCTTAAAACCGCCTCCGTCTTATGATGATACCATTTCGTGTTGACATTTTTAATTACTTCCATTCCTTCGCGGATTCTATTCTATCTATCTCTAAAAACGTGATCTCTGTAATTCTTTCGCTCTCAGCAATCACAGTTACAACTGCACTTTTTTATTTTGCATTAAAAAGCGCCTTCGTTCTCACATACGTATTTATAATTCAAGATAAATTTTTTCTATAAATTTTTTTTCTTTAGAAAAAAATATAATTATATAAAACTAATCTATTTTTATAAAAGATTAGCTCAGAATTTCTTTTAATAAATCAATCTTTTAATAAATCAATCTTTTATATTATATTTTTTAAAAGAATAAATCCTTTTATATTTTTTTTAATAAATTTATTTAATAAATATGTCTTATAGCGAGTATTCATTTAGTCGTGTTTTACTAATATCGATTGCAACGTTGTACTTCAAGAGTAATTGTTTGCGACCCATATTTAATACCTTCCATTTAAGCAAAGATGCGACGTGGTCTAATTCGATCTCGAATGTAACTTTCCGATACAACAACTCGATGCAATAAAAAGAGATAAAACGAGAAAAATGAAGAAAAGAGGATGTGCTTGCGCTTCTCGATGGATCGAAGATGCTCCACTTTCACACGTACGCGTACGAGAGCAACATCGTGAGGAAACGAGACAACATAGATATACAGATATAAGCCATTTAGATTTTAGCGAGAGGTTTTATGTTACATGTAATACTTACCAGCATTTGCAATGACATTTTTGGAGAGTTATCGCGAAATGTATCCGCAGAAATTTCACAGAATTGATGCTCTCAAATTTCATGAGCGGAATGAATTCATCTTGCCTAAAATATTTTGCGTTAATATCAACAACAACAGACATATTTTTAACATTTCACATTATAATTAATTTTGAAACAATTGTTTCTTAAGAGAAAATTTTTAATGAAATGTTTTCTAATTATTTCTAGTATAGTTTTGTAGTATGTACAGTTTTCTTATACATGTATATATTTTTAAATCTTGATTTTTACACATTTTTAAATATATTTTTAGATTTTTATTTCTAATTAAAATTTTTATTTTTAAATAATACTGATTAATAACATTTGATGATATTTGAAACTTACATTTTAACTTTTAATTCTTTTATGTTCGCGTTTTAGCCTCTAAAAAATTGTATTGTTATATATATCATTTTAAAACCAAAATTTACGCCCTCAATCTCCCGAAAGTGTTTCCCGATAATACCGATGACAATTGGTATTCAATTGATCCGATAGATATGGCATTATATATATCGGAAAAGTTAATTGATATCTTTCAAACGACGGCGGTTTTCCGCAACCACGATGTTATTAAATAACTTCGTCGCGATTAATACCATGTAAAATGATTTTTATAAATCGTCGATAATGAGTTTAATATGTACTCAATGGATTTTTCAGAAAAAATGCTATTAATAATTTTCGCGTGAAATAATTATCTTATAACTTTTAAAGATGATTGTACTTATTAACATACATTATATACATATATATA
>NW_017259577.1:84968-101703 GCF_001594045.1 Atta colombica | reverse complement strand
TATATATATATATATGTATATCTTATCTCTATCTCTCTCTCAACGGAATACATCCTCTGAATCCGAAGACATATCGTTTCGTTCGAGTTCTCCACGCAACTGAACAAGCTGAGAAGCCGGAAACATAAGCTACTTGGATTTCAACGAGAAGTGTTGCGTTACTCTCGCGAAAAGCAGACGCTTCGATGACATTCTCCGCGTTCTTTGTCTTGCAATCTCTTCAAACGGATTGCTTCTAGTAGCTAAAACAAATGCATTTGAGTGAACGTTTGCTTGAGAAACGAATCTGCTTCTTTCTCTCTCTCTCTCTCTCTCTCTCTCTCTCTCTCTCTCCCTCTCATTTCTTTGTCTATAATTAACATTTCTGTAAATGTAATGATTTGACTTTTAATAGTTTATTATTGTGATATCGCTATATTTTAAGAATCTTTGAAAATTGATCGCGAGTCATCGCGAATGGAAGATCAAGAGGCTCGAGAACCCTTTGAACATTGTCTTTGTATGTCTTCGTCGTGCTCTGTCGTAGGTTTCTCTTCTTCGCTCGCTGCTTTCATAGGGGACGGCGCGGCGGCGTAACGAGAAAATAGTTGAGATATGACTTTGGGAGACCCCAAGTTTTTGCAATTCGGTTGCTGCTCGAGACGTAAAGACTACGCCTTGTTGTAACTCAGCGAGGAATTTCATCTTGGTGAAAATCAAAGAGAAACGTTCCGAGAAACTTCATTTCTACGATTTAATTATACTGTTGATAAAGTGTATTTCAAAACTAAAACGAAAATTGTTTATCTAAAGATTTTTAATTTATTTTACATTTACGTACACGTTGAGACATTCTGTGCTTAAATTTGACAATCACAACATAATATTTGTTGTCAGTAATTGTTTAATCGAAAACACTTTTAGCTTACTCAACGTAAACCGTGAGTATAATTCCATATAAATTTTTTAATTGAATTTCTTTATGTCATACGTTTGATCTTTTTTGAAATGTAGGACACTTTAATTGAAACAGGTCTACGTTTGGCGTGCACGAAAATACCTAAACTCGCAATGTTATCGTCGGATTTCTTTTAAATTTCGCGTTAATATGGGTGGAAATGAAAGCCGAGCGCTTTGACGCGACTGAGAATAAATATATCACGAACAAACAGGGAGTGGAGAAAGGCGGCCATCAACGAATGATTGGTTTCAGTGCCGTAAGCTATTAGCAAACACCTGAAGCTCGCCCCGTTGGAGTTCCTTTGCCACGAACTTTCAACGGAGAAGAAAGAGCACAGTCGGGGTTAACAAACTCATCCCTTCAGAACTCGCCCTGACCCGTCCTGCAGTTTTAAGCCTTTTTTGCCATCCACACTCGTCGTACCAAGTTGCAACGCGAAAAACCCGATTAACAGTCGACGATTGGAATCGGCTGCTTTTTGTGTTGCATTGTGGAACTTTGTGTGGTATTTTGAGCGAGCAGAATATCGACGATTCGGCTCTGCGGTTAGGGATTTCCGAACGGATTTCGCTTTGAAGCCGAAGAATTTCACGATTGTTAATTTGAATGATGTATCAACTGATTGTTCGTGCAAAACATACAAACCGATCGTTGCATTAACAAATGAAAGGAACGAAATTTTCCATGACGGAATGAGTAAAGTATTATTGTAAATATTACTACACATTTTGTATTATTTTACATTTTGATACACATATTCTATACACAAAAAAATACTTCGTATTTGAATTAAAATACACTCATATCATTGTTAAAATTGTGGCTTAAATTTATAATATATCCGAAATAATGTATGTAATTCTTATTTGAGCATTTTGTATTAAATTAATATTCAAATTTCTTATTGTTAATACAAAACAACAATTGTTGTCAAAACAACATAATTTATATATTTATAAGTACCTAAACAAATAATATAAGATAATGTATTTCAAAATATAAATTATAGAATGAATAAACAAAATACTTGTTAATTTAATATACTATAAATATTATATATTAATTTTATTTAAAAAATATGTTAAATATATTACAAATTGTGTTGGTATTACATTTTTTATGTTAATTTTCTTACATAATATTTATATTACATCCTAACATATTCATCTTGTATTGATACTTTCCAATTATGTGCTTCAGAATACAGCTTAAGAAATGCGATTTTCGAATTATTACCGCGAATGAGTTAAATAAACATTATCAATTTTCAAAAGTAAACTTATTTTTATAAATAATCATCAAAATTGTTAAAATTCAAAAAGGATGGTTTAAAAAAAAAGTCGTTGAAACTGTCATATCAAAAAAGGTGATTTTTTTAAAAAGTGAAATAAAAATGCCAAAAATGAATTTTGATCATACTAAGAATATATTCTTTTTACTGATTAATAGATATTATTTGATTAATAAATAATTTTCTATCAAGCTGAAAAATAGTTTCCTCTTTTTTTTGAACGATTAAAATTTTTTAATTGAATCACTTTTGAAATAAGGGAGTAATAAATAAAACTTATTTTTTATTTTATTTAAGTATATTATGTAGCAGTATATTTAAACTTACATAATAATATATTTAAACACAATAAAACTTGATTGTCAATTGAAGCTTTCGTTATTTCGCGCTGGCAAGATATTGTTTATGGAGGATCAACATGGGAATAAAGATTCTTTGGCAGTATCCTTCCATAAATTTTTTCATTCTGCTCCTCTTATAACGCACGTAAAGGCTTTCTCGGAAGGTTTTATGTAGCCACCAGAGTATCGTTTTCTTAGAATAAAGTAATCAGTGAGGCGAGCGGTTGGAGAGAGATGAGGACGCGGGTTGAAAAAATTGATGAGAGACTGTTGCATGAATTTTACGCCACACCAGCAGATCGTTACTTTGAAAAACAGCATCTAAAAGAAAACTGAAAAAGTCCTTCTCAATGTCTATTAAGTATCTTTAATGAGACAACGATCTTGGTACACCACAATAAGTTTTATTTTATTATTATTCCTTTCCATTTTTATGTTTTTATTTTTATCATTATCCTTTACCACTGTAGTATTTCCATTGTCGATAAAGTTATTCATATCCACACAGTAAAAAATTTTGTGTTAAATTTAATACATTCCACATGTCCCAAAACAGTCCATCTAAATTTTTGTTAATTTAATAAGATGAATATATTCGAAAGTAACACAAATATTATACAAGAAATTAACACAAGAAGCGTGATACTTTGACACAATTTAAAAACAAATTTTATGTTAAATTGACATATTCATGATGTTAAATTTAACTGAAATTAGAAGCTATTTTTATATTTTTAGTTTAGGCGATGCCTCTGTGATATTCAACATATGCAATTTGTAGATTTAACTATTTACTATTATAAAATGAAAATAAGACAGAATATCTGTACTTTTTTACAAAATATATGTAAGTTGTACAGAACATATTTCTTCAGTAAAAGTAACATTTATAATATATTAAATCAACACACATTTTATTCATTTAGTCTTAGAATTTAAAACTACATTTTTTTATGTTATTTATTTACTTACCTAATAAATTGTATTACTTTAACAATAAAAAATGTTAAATATCAATTTAAAATAACGTAATGATATTATGTTAAATTAACATTTGGATATATATATTAAGAACACAAAAATTTTAATAAGGATCGTTTTAATGAAAGTGCAAAATGTTTTTTTTTTTATTATGCATCGAGATCTCTTATGCTCTTCGTAAAAAGTAATAAAATTCATATTAGAAAACATTCGGGCAGTAAGTACTGTTTTATGTATATGTGCATAACTTCACTTAACGAACGAATTTCGATCGCTCTGCCTGTAAATTACGCAATTTCTAGGCATAGATCAGATTTTCATTCCATTTGAGACCTCATAGGGAACTCGCTTTTGCGTAATACGCTAGGAATTTTCGAGGTAGGACTCCCGAAGGGAGCTCTACCAGAGAGTTCATGCATTCGTCCACTACGAACGACGTCTCGGTTTCAGATTTGAATTTCTGTATTCGTCGCGACGAGTTCATTTCGCTTCAAACCGGATAAGCTTGGCAGAAGCTGCCCGGTAATGGGATCATTGAGCGGAAAGAATCGATTTCCTTATGAAAGAGCACGACGTGACCGAGATTTTATATGTAGAGTTAATCACATTACGTGTTTCGATCAGCTTGAAATCCCGTTTTGTACATTCTGTCTCGCCAGTTAACGCATAATTTATCGCATTGTCGCGCCGCAATCCGATTTGCGTGAGTTCCCAGCAATTATCGATATGTCATTAAGCTATCCGTTTCCAATTACGTATTTTGATGATTTCTAATTTGCGCTGACCGAACGCTCGGGTATAATATGAATTCTCTTTTTATTTATTACTTTAGCGAATTCGGTTGGATGCACTATTGTGTATATTGATGGATTAAGTGCATATCGTTATACAGTATTTTAATCTGTGTAAAAGTAAAATGCAAATAGTTTAAATTATAAAATATAAATTTTACTTAACAGCGCATAAAGATATAAAAGATTTCAAAGTTTAATCTATATTTTTATATTTATATTAAATATATATTTTTATATGAATTTGAATTTGACAGTTTTAATGCACACCAGTGCGCACTGAGTGCATCCAACCAAATTCACTATTAATTTGATGTTATCGCGGGGTACCGATTAATTTAATTAATTTCGCTATTGTTGGAAAATTCCGCTATTCTCGGATTTTAAGAACTTTAATTATTCAGAATTTTTAAAGTTTCATAGATTTATTTAAATTCCAATATATTTCGCATCAAAATTTTTACTAGAATGTGTCAATAAATAAATCCCATTAACGAGTCTTATTGTTTGTGACAGAATGCGCGGCCAAGAACGGAAGATCTGTAGTGGAGCACCATCCGTCCTCTTACTGGGAACAACCCTTTAGTCAGCCTTACTTCGACAACACGACAAAGAGGGAGACCACAACCACCGTCGGGCAATCCGCTTACCTGCACTGCAGGGTGCGCAATCTTGGCGATCGTGCGGTAAGTCCCAAGTTTCCTTATCAAGAACCCAGTCATTGTAATAACACTCTCGTGTTTGAGAATGTTGTATTTCGCGAGTATAGATTAAGATCATGCGCGAGTCCGTTAAATATCGCGATTCTGATTTCGAAGATTATTCTCGTTTTATACATAAAAAAAATTTTGTGCTAAAAACATCTAAAATAAAGCTAAATACAGAAAAAATAATTTTATTGGACCATTAAAATTATATAATTATCTCAATAGAAATATTAAAGATTATATTCTCAACTATTATGTATAGGATTATATTTTAAAACATGATGAGTTGTAAAAGCTTTCACTCTAGCAACTAGCCTTCTACACAATTATTTTGATGGTCCAATATTTATGTTTAGAACGTACTTATCTAGAATTCTTAGATACTTCACATTGAGAGAAAAAATTTTGTTAATTTAGCAAGCCAGTACTTTTAACCGGTGATCGGTAAATATGTGACAACAAATTTTGTTGTTGTGATTGCTGCTAGTCTGCTATATCAACCAATTATTAGTAACAGAAGCAAACTATATATAGAACCTATCTTTTGGATAGACTTTAGGTTCGTTTACATAGAATTCGTAGATGACCGTGGAGTCTTAATTCGTAGGAAATCGACCAAGCACAGTCAAATATAAAGAGAATACTTGACTAGAATTGGTCAATTTCTTGTGATTTGAGATCCTGCAATCGTCTACGACTTTTATATGTGTGTGTGTGTGTGTGTGTGTGTGTGTGTGTGTGTGTGTGTGTGTGTGTGTGTGTGTGTAAGCCTCTTATTTGCTAGCGATACTATTGATTATTTGTTACATTGACAAATTAATTTGCAATCGTAACAAATCAATCATTTTTTTTAAACAAATATCACATTTGCTTTCTCTTGATTTATTTCTATAACAAAATCATTTCTGTCAGTGCAGAGATATGTCCGAGAATTCAGGTTGTATTATTTTATTCTTACTATTTCACCAATATTAAACAAAGATAAAATGATACTTGAATGCATCCGAATGAAGTTTCTAAATGCAATAAAATCATTCTTTCGCATAGAGACATTTATATTTCGTATCATTCAATACTGCATTTATCAATTGCAAATGAGTCTCTCAGAAGTATTTTTATATCATGTATTTTAAATCTTTCCTCACTTTGAGAATTTTTGTTTGTGTCTGTTTATTTTTTTTTTTTGTTTTTATAGCGAAGAAAAAATTACTATTTTTTTGATTTTCTAAAAATTATTTAAGGATTCGCTTTAGTTAACGTACCGTCGTTGCAACGATATACGTCAATATTACTCATTTCTTCAGTAATCCAAACCAAGCACGATTTTAACGAACTTACCCATCGGGAAGATTAAAGACAGAACGTACAAGACGAGAATAGATACAGAATGCGAAAAATATTGCGGGATTATTTCGCTGGAACCTGCGATAGTCAATAATCTCGCAGCATTGTCGCTCGTATTTTTCGAAGAAAAAAATCAATTAACCGATTAATCTTCTTATTATGTGAATTATGCAAAGCTCGATGGACGTTTTAACGTTCGATTATGCGTCAACAAATTTTCGCGATTAAATTTTGTTATTACGTGGAGATTCAATGGAGAGAGAGAGAGAGAGAGAGAGAGAGAGAGAGAGAGAGAGAGAGAGAGAGAGAGGGAGAGAGAGAGAGAGAGAGAGAGAGAGAGAGAGAGAGAGCGAAATCGCGAAATTTGTCACTGCAAAATTAAGTCGCGTACACTCGCGTTTAATTATCGCAAAATTTCCAATTATGTTATTATTTCTTGCGAAGCGTATTTTTCAAATTCTATTCTGCCCTTTCGCGTGAACACTCCGCCTGGCATTGATAAATTTTGCGTACGTGGAAATCTCAACGATCGGAATCACGCAATTCGAAGTCAAATAAATTCGCAGTTACAGCGTCGGCAAGGCATTAATCCACGATCGTTTCCTCGACAAACTTTGCCGGCTCTCTTTGCTAATGCACTCGCGCGACCTGCAATTCGTATACGAGTTCATTCCTCATTTACCCACGCGACATCGTACGTTTATATATACGAGTATATAGAGTAACCTAGTTCACATCTTCGCGCGCCAAAGCTTTTGTAACTCTTTTCCATGTTTTTTCTTTCTTCTTATTTCTGCCTGTGAACTTGCGGGGCAAGTATAATTCTTCACGGTTCAACGTACATATACTTTTTCTTGCGTAAATTTAGAAAATTACGATGGTATATTAATGATCTCATTAACATCGAAATACTTCCAATTATGATTCACATTGTGAAACATTATTTTTAGCGAAAAATCAGAAAGTTGAATATTTAACTGATATTTGTTAAATAGTTATACAATCTAATTGTGCTGTAGAAAATTAACTCTTTGTGTATAGAAATCTCTTTGATGTTATACTATTGAGAAAACAAAAACATATATTTTTACAAAAAAAATAAATTATATTTCTTTGCAGATTTTCTTTTTCACTTTACTTTCTTTTTTTTTTTTTTAATAAATTACTTTTATATTCCGCTGTCTGCTTAATTCACATTCTGTTATTGTTTGGTCATATGAAGTGATTAAAGTGATGTTATAAAAGATTCCATGTTATAAAAGGAGCATTGTGTGTACTAAACACATAGTCGCGACGTCAATTTTTGGGACGGTTTAGTGGATTAGCGGGCCGCTCGAGCCGCTGTTTAACCCGGTATTCATCACTCGCGGTCCTAATGCAAAGTAATTTCGCGGGTAGGCGCATAGGTCATCCGGGCGCACGGTGACATTACGCGTTATCGGCCGTTGCTCATGCATCACCGCATGACGCACCAGGAACCCGTCAGAGTCCAATCACCGATCGTAATCGCCGATAAATCAAATTTCTCTCGCACCCTATCCCCTTGCCTCTGCGGATCACCCCTGCTTTTAGCTCCCTGCTTCCGCCATTCACAGCCACACCATCGGCCCTCAATAACGCGCCGCACGCACATCTGAACGTTTATGTTTGCGATCGTAGAATCAGCACGACCGTCGCGATTGCGCTTCGCCTAAGCCTTGATTTTGCACCGGTGACAGATCGTCGCGCGACAGTCGGGTGTCAATCAGAGATTTTTCTTTTTTGCGCATACGTAATTTGATCGCATTCGCGTGTACGTGATGCCATTCGAAAATTAATCCGAAAAAAATTTCGACGTCAATATTTTAGGCTTTAATCTTTCAAAGCTCAATTACAAATCTTTTTGTTAAAAATATCAAACAATTTAATTTTCTTTATATTACATCATACAGCAAAAGAGGATGTGAAAAAGGTCATTTTTTTGTTTAGATACAGAATATAAATTAATCATTATAAAATCTTCGTGGGATCCTCTAAAAACAGAAAGTATCAATTATTTATTTATCAAATTCTAAAAAAGTTATAAAAATCAAGATTTATTATAAATTATTGAAATGAATTTTTAAGCTATATAAAATAAAACTCTTTAAGATAAAATTAATTACATATTTATGTGCTGAAAGATAATAAATATAGAGAATATTTTTTGATTTATCATGATATATCCCATTTTAAATGCTCTATTTAAATATTAGACAAATATTCAAAAAATATAAAAAATGTAGAAAATGTTACAACTTTTTTGTTATTAAAACTTATATGGTTTAAAAAAGTTATATGGAAAAATAATATGATAAACTTATTCTATTTTCTAGTGGAACTATTCATTTTTTGATAATTTCGCTTTAATACTTTTATATGCAGAATAATGAGAAGAACATATGTTAAAACTTATATAATTCCATTTAAAAAAACTGGCGTTAACTTAATATGACTTTTAAAATTAATTTTTTAAAATCAATTTTTTAAAGTCCCTTATTAAGCCATTTTTTTAAATGAAATTATATAATTTTTAATATAATATATTTTTCTAATTATTCTGCATATAAAAATATTACAGCAAAATTATTAAAAAAATGAATGGCATATGAGATATTTTACACTTTATTCTAACACATTTTTTATATGAAATATAAAATATTTCATAAACTATTGATTTTGATAATTCTATTTTAATTAGGGATGCACTGAATAAAATTGTCAGATACGGGATATCGGATATCTGGTCAGATATTCGATAGAGCAATTATCCGATCGGATACTAGATATTTCCCCGGATATCCGGTCTGATATCTGAAACAAGGCTTACAAAAAAAAGGAAAGCAAGAGAAAAATAGCGATAACAATTTTTTTTATCTTCCCAATGTGGAAAAAAAAAGGAAAGGAATGAACTGTGCAAGTTCAACTGAAAAGGATAAAATTCTGCATTTTAATAACGTAAACTTTCAATATAAAATTTCAGCTGGATTTATTACCGGATACTAATAATATCCGGCTCTTCGACTAGATATCATTAAAAATTAGTAAAAAAATACCGGTTAATACCGAATAACTGATATTTCCCTAATATCCGGTGCATCCTTTATTTTAATTAGGTACAAAATAATTAGGAAATCATTTTATATTAAAATATTGATAATATATATAATATATATAATATATAAAATTTCATTTTAAGAAATGACGGTCATTTCTTGATACGACTTTGAAAATTTCATTTTTCTTAAATTAATTTTATCATTTTATTTGTTCTCTTTCAAATTGTACAACTTCCATCGGAACTTTTCATATCTTCCATATGTTTCAAAATATTTGCCTGTGGTATTCAAACAAGACAATCTGTACATTATATGAACAAAAAATTATATTCTCTACAATTATTCGTCTTTCAAGACATAAATATGCAATTAATTTTATTTCAAGAGTTTAAAGCTTAAAAAACACTAATATATCTATTTCAATAATAAACAATAAATCCTGATTTTCATAACTTTCCCTGGATCTGGTGATCTAATAATGATTATTTTCTGTTTTTAATTTTAAAAAATCCCACGAACACTTTCTAATTTACAACAATAATAAGTGTGTAATACAAATAATATAAATAATATGTGTGCAAACATACCTTTAATTCTTAATTTTATATTTATGCACAATAATGCATCACATTAATGATTTGCGATCGCGTCTCTTGATCAATTTTAAAGAAACTGCTAGTTAGTAGTTTTTTCTGACTGATTAAGAAACGTAAACGCAGATGCAATCTATAATCGTTAGTGTGGGTATAAGGCAATCTATTTGCAATAATCTTTGTGCGCAAACGAATGCGACAAATGTGATATAAGTATACTGTAATAGTAATAAGTATACTGTAAGTAATCAATTTGTAGACAAACGAAATCTTCTCTTTTTTACACGCACATTCTTTTTTGAATTATTTTTATTAGAATGTACTTATTGTATTATTAGTATTTAGTCTTTTTTACGAGTTATATCTACGAGTTGTATTTGTAAGACAGTGTTGTATAGTAAGTGTTGTAAGACAAGAAAAAACCGGGAAATAATGAAAAAATATTCTTTCCCACGTATATTTGAGAGAACTTTTAATGGACAAGAATATTCTTCTTTACCTAAAATTATACTTTCAATTATTATATATTAAGAGCTAGTTAAAATCTTTTAAATGTTATAGTATCCCTAATACAAATAATGTGTTATGTACTATCGTTAGAATTAACCTAATCGAGTGATTCTGCAGTTGGCAATGTATGTCATTGCAGATAATATTAATGTAGCTACATTTTTTCCTATATTTATGTAATATTATTATTTAAAAATATACTCCATTTTATTTTGATAATTATAAATGGAGATTTTTAAAAAGAAGTTAAATTAGAGTAAAAAGAAATGAAAAAAAAAAATTGAAAAACAATTGTTCTAAGGGACAGATTCATTTCTAGAAAAAAATCTGGAAAAAATTAGATTTCTTCCTGGACGAAATTTAAATTTTTCAGGAAAATAACAGCATTATGTCATTTTAGTTCTTTGAAATTAATTGGTGTTAATTAATAGATATAAATTAAATGAGTCTTACAGATCTAATGTCAGTAATTGTATTACAAATTTTGGCTTCGGAGAATTAAAAATCGTAGTATCTTTTAGGAAATATAATTTTGCGACTTTTCTCACTTTACTTTTTACATTGTGATATTTTCGAGAATGTGCGAAATGCATTAGAAGTCATGACACAAAATTTATGCGGCATAACGAGTCGAATTTTTCGATTGAATGTTCAATTTGATGTATTTTGTTGTTATAATAGCGGGTCTCTTGTTTGCGCAGGTCTCATGGATCAGGCAGCGAGATTTGCATATCCTCACTGTCGGCATCCTAACATACACGAACGATCAACGTTTTCAATCGTTGCACAGCGATGGCAGCGATGAGTGGACCCTGAAAATCAGTTCACCGCAAGTGCGAGATAGCGGAATCTATGAATGCCAGGTCTCGACGGAGCCCAAAATTAGTCAAGCTTTCAATTTGAGTGTAGTAGGTACGTATGCATATCTCTCTTTTTATTTATGACAAATAAAATTCAATCGATATACAAACAAATTCTGAGTTCAAGATTTTGATTAAATAATCTCAAGCATTAGAAGGAAATAAAAAATTATAGAAGTAAATTATAATCGAATAATTGGAATTATAATCAAAAGTAAATTATGATGGAATAATTTAAAAATAGTAATAAATTTTATAAGTGAAAAGATGATAGATTTAGATTTGCGATTTTCATTAATTGAAATAAACAAAAATCAGCATAAGAATGAACATTTAAGGATTGTGTTTTAAGCGCGCGTGATTACAAATTCCCAGCTGTGTTCAATAACACACTTTCTAAAAGCCGTTTGTTTCTTAAGTGAATTTTTAAATGGATAGTTTCGAACGGTTCGACATGAGTTAATTGCAGCTTTGCGGCGGTTTAAACGAAATTGCGATCATACTTCTTAGTCCAGGCTTTACTCGACTACCCGCTTGCGCTCTATGGCTAAAAACCACTTTAACTTTGTTCCGTCCTCATGTGCAGTCTCGAAGGCAAAGATCAACGGCAATTCGGAGCTCTACATCAAAAGCGGAAGCGACATCAATCTGACCTGTATCGTACTGCAAACGCCGGAACCACCATCCTTCATCTATTGGTGAGTTTCAGCGTTCTCCCTTGACGATAGTGCGGATTGAATTTGTTCCACATGTATTTCGATACAGCCGAATGTTTTCGCGAAATCCAAATCTACAGTGACCTCCATTCAGTAGAATCTGTTTTACTGAAAAATTTCAATGCCCGTAAAACGAATCTCCAATGAAGTGAATCTCCGTTGAAGTTAATTCCTGGAGACGATGATCTTTAAAATTTATAAATCTTACATGATCCTTAATTGTTTGTGATCTTAATGATTTTTAAAATTTATAGATTACTAATATGCTAATTTGGAAATTCTCTTGTGTTTTTACATTCGCATATAAATACTTACATTCGCACATATAATTTATTCGTATATTTTATTTAATAATTTAATAAAGATATTTAACAATTGTTTAATAGATTTTATTTTACAATTGCTCTCTGTTTATTAATATTTTTCAGATTCTCGATAACACTGAATAAGAAATAAAAAAATTCTTTTATTAACATAAATTACCTTTTTTGGGGAACATAGAATAAAGTAGGTTTTAAGTATAAATGATGTTGTTTTTGCTTACTGAGTACAAAAATAAATAAAAACTTTAGCACGTATAACTTTTTTCTTACTTTTTTTTCATTTTTATCATGACGTCATTTTTAATCCTTTCATTAATGTACAATTTGTCATCCTTTTTATTCTTATCATGGATGCGGTTCACTTGACGCTACAAATGCTTCGAAACTTTTGATTGATTAATCGGAAGGAAGAATTTTAATTGACCAATCAAAAAATGCTTCAAAGCATTCATAGCATCAAGTGAACCGTCTATATTTCACAAGATTTCAAAAAATGTAAACATGGAAACAGGATTAAGTATGTGTAAAATTCTTTATTGTTCAAGAGTACATTTTTAAGATATTATAGCGAAATTATAACAAATATAACAAAATATATAAATTGTTACTATTTAAAATTTGATATAAAATTATGTTATTTAAACGAATATCTATGCATTAACAGAAAGCATTAAATACAAATATCTGCTGTATTTTCTATATTTGCTTTATTTTTTATTTTTTATTATGTTACTACAATATTTATTAGAATATTATTTTTAGAAATAGCAGCTTTATTTTCCATGTATAACAACATATACAGCACATATAAATTCAATTATTATTTTTATTTCCAATTTGACAACCGAAATATAAACTACAATAATATAACGAACAAGGTCATAAATTAAAACAAACAAAATAATGTTATTGAAATTTATAATTTATTAACATAAACGGATCTGACATCGAAAACCGGACATTTCGGGTACCTTTCGTGATATAAGAAATGTTTTAAATACAATAATAATACAATATTATAATAAATATCAAAAATAATACTACAATACATATTATTAATAAGAAATTAAACACTATTGAAATATTAATATAATATTTGTGTGTATATGCATGCGTGCGTGCGTGCGTGCGTGTATAAAACTTCCTTCTCTCCCTATTAACTCATAATATGAATCAAGAGACACCTCGAAGCTAAACAGATACGTAATTTAAATAGAAAAGAAGATAATATTATGGCACGCTATTCAGGTTTTTTACAATTACTTTTGTTAATAATTAATATTTAAATTTAAAATTTAATCCATTATGTTCGTTAAAATGTTTAATAGATTCTAGACTAAAGTTACAAAAATATATTACTTATGAATCTATTTATAAAAAAGTGGCAGGTATAATGATTTGAAGAGAAACAGAGGTAATAATGTGGTCTTCCACAAAAATTTAAAAAATTGATTTTGCTTAAAAAACACTGCTTAAAAACACATTTTTTATTAAATTAATAAAAAATAAAATATAAAGGTTAAATAATAATAATTAATAAATAATAAAATATATATACGTACACATAACTTCTTTCGCATACAGGCTGTTTACTACCAAAAATCTAGTACATAAACTGATTAATAATAGAGCTACAATCAATTGGAAATATTCATGGAATAATTATTGTATTTTGATTTTATTTTAAATTATTGTATAAAAATCTCGAAAAGAACTTGTCAGAAGTAAGCATGCTTAGCGAGCTATTAGCAAAATGTCATGCTATTATTTAACTTTGCATAACTTGAAATTTTGTACAGCCAAATAAAATGTTAAATAACAAATAATGCACTTAAATATACACATATGCATGATAATAGTATATTTAAGAAGAATGAGGAATTATGTATAATTAAAATGTAAAAATATTAAAAACGTTTCGTAATGTTTGAAAGTAAAAATTCGTTATAATAAATGCTATTGTGTAGTAAAATATTAGCGTTAGCATCATGGTGTAACAGCGAACTATTAAATAAATAATTCCATAAGTAAACAAGAGGAGGAATTCACTTAAATAACCTAAACAGAGATATTAAGAGCCATTATATCTACATTACTACTTCTTTTCTAAATAAGAAAATAAAAATTACAAATCCTTTATGTCATATAAATATGATTAGAATATAAATTAAGCGGTCGCTAAGTTAATAAAATAACAAAGATATAAACTTTTAAGTCGTAAGCTTTCGTTTTTGCAAATGATCTATTTTGTGATTTCATGTAACGAAACGAATACATAACAAAATTGATTTGGTGCATTTGTACAATAATTTACGGGAAGAGATATTTAGACATTTAGATTTTCAAAAACAAGTGCTTTCGTTTACATTAAAAAAAGCTTGGTATAATTTTAAATATCAGACATGAAAATTCAAAATCAACAGAGAAACACAAAATGTAGATAGGTTTTACCAATGTTATCGAAATCGTGTTGACCAGGGTAATTTTTCAGGTACAAAGGCGATAACGTGATAAACTACAGCCAACGCGGGGGCATTAGTGTTGTGACAGAAAAGCAAACGCGAACGTCACGTCTTCTGATCAGCAGAGCGCTGCCAGCCGATTCCGGCAATTACACCTGTGCGCCATCCACAGCCGAGTCAGCTAGCGTTCTTGTCCACGTGCTCAATGGTGGGTGAGTCGCGAGTGAAATCATACATCACCGAAAATCTTCAATATTATCTGCCGAAATGTCGCAATATGTCTTCGTATATCTTTCTCACGATAATATCGACAAAATATTGACTTTCCACGCGGTAGTCTTTTTGATGGTTTCGACATTCTCGACATTTTAAATAAAATTTCAAACACATGTAAATATGTCAGCGCGGATAAAAATGTGCTGTATACGTTAAAATTGCCCGAGAGAGATACATTCAAATACAAAGCGATATCTACCTTTGTCAACGTGTCGCTACAAAAAGGTTTTTATATTGTTCGCTCACCGCGTGGATTTTCGGCAAATTGTATCTTTTTCGGAATCAAACGCTTTGAACATATAAATCTGCGGAAAGATCGTAAATTGTTGCCATCACAATTGCTTTTTTAATTAATGAATATAATTTTATAATTTATTTTAATTTACTTGCAACTCCGTTGCATATACATTGAGATACGAAAGAGTAGAATATAGTTAAATACGCTATTTACTATTAAATTTTACGAAGCTTCTCGTAAACTTTGCCCGAAATGCAAAAGCATAAAATCAATTAATTAATTTCAACAAGTTTCTATTAGTTTTAATCAAGTTTCCGACGAAATGTTTCATTTCAAGTATTACTATAAAGGAAGTTCTAGTCCGTTTGAGGGATATTAAAGAGAAACAATTTCAATTCAATTGCATTTATATAAACAATGTGCGATCGCAGAAAATAGTTTTCCGCATATATATATTTATATGCATACACAGCGAAAAAGTTTAAAACGTTTGATCCTGACGTTTGCAGAATTGGCAAAATAAGGTAAAATTTTCTGCAGTTCCAAATAAGAAAAAGCAACAGAATCTCCAGAAGAAAAATTAAATCGCTCGAGTGCGCGCCATTGATTTTCTTTTAACTCGCTCGATTGCAGCATACAGATTTATTTTTGCTTTACGTATTTTAAAAGTCTTGAATATTTTTTTAGAACAATTTCTAAATCGCGCGTATAATACAAATCATATTGAAAATTTAAAGAGAATACAATTTTTATATTATCTTCAACACGTGGGTTCGACAACAATATTTGCGTTATATAATCGGCATTTAATAATCGTTCAAAGCTGACATCAAAATCTATAACACAATTATTAACACTGAGTCTCACTCATTTAATTTATATTTAAAAGATACTAATTAATTTCAAAGTATCAAAATGATATAACCTATTCAAAAATAGAATGAATTCTAATGCTCGTTTCCAATAGTAGATTATCTTTAATCTCGGTTTAACTCCTAAGAAAAAATTAGAAAAATCTGAAAAATAAAATTAACATCTACATTAGTGGAAATGAACAAAAACATTTAAAGAAAATTGAATTGATATTGTTGACAAAGAGATTTATTGAGTTTAGCAGCCTCATCGTTAACTCTGCAGAATTAATAGCCATAATTTTAATGATTTAAAACAATTTGATGATGTTAATTGCATACCTATTTTCTACAGTTGTAAGGACACTAATTATTACACGTTCTCGTAAGCAAAATTAATCTCACGTTTGCCGTTATTCGTAAGAGATTTACAA
>NW_017259577.1:75593-84868 GCF_001594045.1 Atta colombica | reverse complement strand
ATATATATATATACATATATGTATTCGTATCCAACGACGAACTATGAAGTCTCCAACTAACTTCACCGTTTCCTTCTACCATCTAACGTATGTATGCGGAGCCATCGAGATTAGGTCCGTGGCTTTGTTTAAGAACTATTAGAAACGATGTCGGTACCGTGGAAAGACATCGAGGGATGATCGTAACTTTTGGATTAAATCGCACGCAATAACTAAATTATTTTACGAGTATCATATTTCCGAGCTTTCTCATCGGAGCAAGTCAATTAGTTCGAGCATCTGACGAGCAATTTATTAATAAGAGACGCTGGTTGAATATCTGGGGAACATTTCTCTTATCAACATCTCTACGTTGCCCGTCCCTAAATTGTCAGGATCATCATCACTATTTTCCCTCGGGTCCGAGTGTAATGGAGCATGGACGAAAATTAGAGTTCTGAAAGCCCGGTCACCCAATTCGGCTATTTCAACCCACTGTCACCCACGCCCTGATGATTATCACGTTGACCTCGGGTTTGCTCGCAAAATCGCGCATGTGCGTATATGTACGAGAATTCAGAAATAGCGGTCAGAAGTCGGAACTCGTCTTAACAACATCTTTTGTCGGCAGTCACATTGTTCACTAAATATACAGACCTTTACTAGTAACACAGACAATAATGTCTTGTTGTATCATCACGATGAAATAGCTTTTCAGATAATGTCATTTGAACTATCGTGATGAGTAGAGTTACAATTTAGAACCGAATGAATATAAGAGACGATAGGGTCGAGTTCATTTTTACGACAATTCACCGAGATTGCCGCGAAACGAATACACGTTGACAGCGACATCAACGAGCTGTGGATGTGTCGATAGACGACGCTATCTATTGACAGACGAAGTCATGACCCTCGATTGCGAAAGCGCGATGTTAAAGTCACGGGGAAAGTAAGTGGAGGCAGACTTTACGGGTCAGACCGTAAATCCCATGGGGGCTCAAGTAGATGCCGAGAAAAGTGTTCTACCGATAAACTAAACGGTAAAGGCCATAAATGTGAACGCATTGTCTGGCGCGCAATGCCGCGTCGATGTGCTCCGCTCTGCTTTGCTCGACTTGGTGCGCAGCTCACGGAGCCACGCGTATTGCACACAAATGGTAATAAACTGAATGTTCTTGCAAAAAAAAGAAAGAAGGAAGATAGTTGCACCTTTCTTTATTTCTCCTTTATTTTGCGCATAAAATGCCGAAGAAATAAATCCTTCGAACTCGTCTGCCCTTTTCCGCCCTCAACTTCTGGAGGATAAATCAGACGAGATATTGTTCCATGCAAATCCCTACAGCTTACTCACCGAAATGTGCTCCCCCCCTTTCTCTCTCTCTCTCTCTCTCTCTCTCTCTCTGCATTTTTCTTCTTTATCTTTCTTTTTCCCTCCTTTCTCCACATGCACTTTCCCCACGCACGTCGCGTAGTGGCACGCGAGCTCCTGAAATATGTATGCACGTCAAGTGACTCGATGGTAGGGGACACCACGTGAACTGTTATACACGGATATCTTCCTACGTCGTTCCCATTCTCCACGACTTTGAGCCGCGCTAGGATAATGCGAACTTATCAGAAGGAAGTAATGCCGGAACTACTACCATGATCATCGGAAGTAAATCGCGGCAGGTGTACGCAGTGGATTTGGAACAAACATTTCGGGCAAGAGGCGCATTTCGTCTTACGCTCATTGCATACATTTCTCGATTAAACATTCAACGTTAATCATGAGACATAACAAATAAAAAAATCTTTTCAATTGAAAATCTAAATTGGAGTTGTAATTAGTTGACCGAACCGCAAAGAGAAACGATTTTCCGCATCACGTTTCTCTTCCGCGAGCGGAAACATGCAATACGAAAGGAATTGCCAAGAACAAACGAGAGACACCCTCTGGCCAATACGACGCAGAAACGTAAGTCCTCGTAATCTCCATGGAATTTATCAAAAGACTTCGTTATTACATGATGTACTATAATATCCGCGAGTTAAATTGTAGAATGAATGAGTGAAGAAGGAAATGAGTGAGTGTGTGAATGAATGAGAGAGAGAAAGAGAGAGAGAGAGAGAGAGAGAGAGAGAGAGTTACAAGAAAACCACATCATATATATATATATATATATATACGAAATATGCATCACTCTCGGCCAAAGTCTGAAGAAGGTACATAATAGGGCACATACGTGCAAGTAGAGACGGAAATATCACAGACATATACACACATGCATACGCACACATACACTCTGTCTATCTCTCTTGCTCTTCGCATTTCAACTTCGACTTCCTCTAGGAAGACTTCCCATCGAAACAATACGAGAAGGATAATGTCGGCGTGGAGATTAAAGCGCGAGATAGCGCGTATAACGCACGATCATAATAACCTGTGCGCGGAGCTCGTGAAATTTCAGTAACGAGTTTCGCGGTATGTAACAACAAAGCGGCCGGCGTGGGCGCATTACGCGTAATTAGCCGCGATAGACAAGCAACTCTGCGCGATACATGTTTTCAAGTTACCTTCCTCTCTTCGTCTCTCCCTGAACCATAAACGGAAGTCCGTTTGAATAGCTCGCCAGTCACCGAAATATTTGCCAGCGTAATTCCGCAGCGACACATCGCTGCGCCGCGTCACGATCCTGATTAAATTATTTCTGCATTGTTTATCATTATTCATGTAATCTATTGCAGGACCGATAATTTTGCAATTGAATCGAACGCTCATCATTGCCGCAAGTTTCAATTTTGTCTTGCGATACATTGTCACTTTTTGTTTTCAATTTTTGAGTATTGGATGAGGCTAGTTGAACAATTTTTTATTCTAATGATTATAAATTTTCCCATCCAATTACGATAGACTAATGATGAGAATAAAATATTACGTGTTTATCTATATCAATAATTGAACATTTACAAATCTTTAATTATATTTCGTAAATATTTATTATACATGTATAAATAAAAAATTTTTATATTGAATAGTATTTAATTTATATTGAATAATATTGAAAATTAGAGCTCAATGTATTCCATGGAATTTGTTGAGTAATCTTGAGAAGTTCATCCATAAAGATAACCATCTATATTCTATATAATAAAGTTATATTTAAAGTTATATTGGGAATACAAATTAGTTCAGGCCGTTTTTTTGTGCATTTATTTCAAAACAAAATGAATGAACAGATCAATTAAAATATTGTCCATCGCTGCCTACTACTTTTTCCCATCTCTCAGGCAATTTTCGAATTCCATCTTGAAAAAATGACTCGTCTTTGGAGGCGATCCAATTTTGGAGCCAATTTTCGATTTCTGCGAAAGAAATGAACCGGTGACTTGCTGCATCCTTCAAAACAACCAATAATCAGAAGGAGCAATGCCCGGAGAATACGGCGGGTGCGGTAAAACATCCCATTTGAAGGTTTCCAAATATTTTTTTACGACTTTAGCGATATGAGGCCGAGCATTGTCAAATGTTATGTGTTGAAGAAGAACTTTATGTTTTTGCTCGTATTTCGGCCGTTTTTCTCGCAACGGCTCGAACGAATCAATTGTAGCCAATACCGATCGTCCGTAATGGAATCGCCAGATTTCAGCAGCTAGTAAATAAGACCCTTTTGGTCCCACCAGATACAGAGAATGATCTTCGAATCATGAATGTTCGGCCGTGGTCGATGGCAACGATTGACCGGGCTTAGAGTAGTATTTTTCTTCTTGGGGTTGTCGTAGAATATTATCCACTTCTCATCTTCAATCACAAAAAACCTTTTCTCGTTGTCTTTGAATCAGCTGTTCGTAAGTGAAAAAAAAATCACCTTTCAACGTCTCTCGGTTTCAGTTCATAAGGCACCCAATTTCCTTGTTTTTGAATTTCCCATGGCTCTCAATCGTACAGAAACGGCTTGTTGAGTTACCCTCAATGATTCTGCAAGCTCCTCTTGCGTTTGACTCTGATTTTCTTCGAGTAATGCCTCTAATTCTTTGTCTTCGAATTTTTTTGGCTGTCCAGAGCGAAGCTTGTCTTTAACGTTGAAATCTCCATCCTTGAAACATCGAAATCATTCCCTACATGATTTATCAATTGGAGCAGTGTCACTATAAACTTCGACAAGCATTCGATGGGCTTCAGCCGCACTTTTCTTCCAATTAAAGCAGAAAATCAAACCTCCCGCAAATGCTGCTTGGTTAACACGAAATTCAACATTTCAAACACAGTTAAAATCAAGATTTTTGTATGAAACTCAAAGCGATATAAACTGAATATTATTAGCAGATATTTAACCTCTCTGAAACTGCCAAAATCAGCTGTCACTATGAACCATTCACAACAGTTGGAGCAATCTTTAGGGAAACGGATCGAACTAATTCGTACTCCCAATATATTACTTAAAAAATGAATTAGGTACTAATCAAATTTTTTATGATAATTCTTATTTAATAATTTTTAAATTATAATATAAGGCTCCACAAATAAACTTAATAATGATAATGTAAGGAAATGCCTACATATATAAGCCTACACAAGATATTCATGTATAATACATATATTAATACATATATTAAATATTATTTAAAGACGTTTCCCTGTCTTCTTCAATGTAAATTTTTAGTATATATATATATATATTATTACACACGATATCTTGTGTTGGCTTACATAAGCATTTTCTTACATTATTATTATTGAATTATAATAATATTTATAATACTCTCTCTTTCTTTCTAAATGTTTTAATTAACGATAATTAAAGTAAAATTAAAAATTCTATAATAGAAATTGAACATAAAATATATCATTAACGTCTAACAAAAATCTTCAATTGTATTTTATAGGATCGTACATGTAAGAAATAACTTATAAAAATCAATCTTAAACGGTCTAGCTGGATCTTAAATGCTTGTATGATTTTTGTGTGAATTTATATACTTACTATGTAATCCTTTAAAATGCGCACCGAAATGATTTTTCGATTTGAAATGCAAACTCTAGGGCATATTTTCGTTATCTAACCAGAAGTAGCTACAGCTAAGGTTATCTTCATCTTCAACGATCAGAAAATGAAGATAATCTTAACCATGGTTATTTCTAGTTACATAACGAAAAAATGCCACTACTAAATTATCGCAGTAATATCACAAATAGACTAATAATTTAACAATTTGACGCTTTTTCGCATTTTAGAACAATCTTAATAATAATGTTGAGTGACATATTAAAATCTATAAATAATTAATTTTTATTGCGAAAAATATTACCTCGATCGGGAATCGAACTTGTTAGATCTTTTGCATTCCATGCGTTCAATAAAGACACATTTTATTTAAACATCTCAGTTTATGAGTCAATTGGAGCATTTAGTCTTACTAGCTCAATATTGGTGGCGACTGAAATATTTTTTATAAATAAAAAAATTGTAAATAAAATGACGATTTATAAAATAACATTATAGTTAAAAAAAACCCTTAAAATAATGGCTTATGTCAAAAAGAACATATCTAGTTTCTATTAGTCATTTTAATTACTATGTGGACCCAAAAAAAATACATTCACATAATAATTTAATTTTTTATGGAAAATGGAAAAGTGCACATATTCAATCGTCGACAACAAGCATAGATTATTTAACGCAGTAGTTTCCATCTCTGCGTTATCTTACGCAAGCATGGATATGTCTATATGTATTTCGATTACTGAGATATTTGCATGTCCTAACTTGCTCTTATGCTCATAGATTGACTTCACTCTATCCTATAATCATAATCATTAAAATGGACAAAGTTTAAACTCAAAGCTTTTAGAATGGTTTTTACTCTGAAAAATGAAATCTCACTTTTAAAAATTGAAAATTGAGTTATTTTTTCTCAAAATTGACTTAATTTTTATTCTTTTTTATGGGATTCCATTTTAAAAAATTTAGTGAGTAGATAACAAATATAGATCTTTCTATTAAAAATGAATTGAATGCATAAAATAATAATGAAGAAAAACAAATAAAATAGAAATTAATATAGTTACACATTTTTGTGCATGACATTATTTTCAATATTTTAATTTAGAGAGGCTCACGTAATTAGTTTAAATAGTCAATTCTAAATCTGAACAACTGTGACTATATGTTTTCTAGTAAATAGCTATTAATATTTGTATGAACGTTCGTCATTAAATCGACGAGCACGTGCAGCTTGCGCGAAAATAATAACGTGCAATTTATCAGGGGGTTGCAGCCGGCCAGTAAATGTCGATACATCTGTGCAGCTTCGGTCAACTTTCCAATGACCTGAAACACTGCCAAGTCTTCGACAAGGCATAGAACGATAAATTATACGCGTTATCCCAGCAAAATCAGTGATCAATTATATGATGCACTGTTATAAAATTTTCTCTCTACATTTTTAAATATACATGACGTAAGTCACAATTTTTAACGTCCGTTTAAAAATAATTTTTAGCTTGATTAATAATTTATATATATATATATATATATTTTGTTGTATTTTTAAACGTCCCGCGTAATATTTTATAATATATAAATATAATATTCTGAATTTTTATGGTATACAGAAAATATATTATATTTGAAGATATTTCTCCCGAAAAATATTGTAAATCCGTCATGTAAATTTAACAAGATAATAATGAAAACATTTATTTGCGATAAAGTATTAAATCAAATACTCATGGTACAATATACAACAGATCTATATATACGTAATTTAAATCACTGTATTGTTTTATAGAAAAATTTTTATAAATTCTTTATTTTTTGTTTAAACAAGATTAAGTCCGCTTTTAAAAGAAGTTTTCTATCACATTCGTGAGCATAAACTATAGTGGAATTTCGATTTTAATTAAACTTTTCAAGTAAAAAGTTTTAAAAGCGTATAATTTCCTTTCTGCTATTATTGGCTTATTATACGCAAATCATTTTACTGACAAGGGGCATATCGCAAAGTCTCAAAATTAAAGTTTTCCTGAAATATTGTTAAATATAAAAATCTAATAGATATATATTTTTTTATAAGTGAGCATCCCTGAAGAAGTGAAACAATCTTTCAAAGCAAATACTTATATTTGATCAACAATTATTACATAAATGGTAAAATATATTTTAAAATGTTCTTAAAATTGTATATCAAATTCATCTATATAATAGTTATTTTGCAAAATTGTATGCTCGAGAAATAAACTGAAAACACTTTATGCATCATTTCTGTATATAACAACTCTAACATCTCTTTTATAAAAAGAAATATAATTTATTGAAAACAATAACGGTAAGTGCTTTGAAAAAAACATTTTTGAAAAATTAAATACAATTCATAAAATAACCAGACCCTTTTGAATAATAAATATCTCATATAGGATCGTTATATGTGAGAACACAATCAATTGAAAATAAATGCCTTAAACGGTCTAGCTGGATCTTATGGTAAATGCTTGTATAATTCTGTGTGAATTTATATACTAGGTATGTAGGTCTTTAAACTGTGCATTGAAATGATTTTTTGACCTTGAAACGCAAACTCTGCTAAACTACACTAAACACAACTACGCAATAATATTAAGAGTTAAATTGCCTAGCAATTTAATAATTTGATGCTTTTACGCATATTAGAACAAAGAATATTTATATATTTACTAAGACTTCGATAGTCTAAAGGCTTAAGACGCTCACACGGAGTGCTAGAGATCCTCCTCGTGTGTGTTCGAAAGGGAAATCTCTAGCACTAAGAAAGTGGGTTTGACTCCCGGTCAAAGTAATATTTTTTGCAATAAGAATTAACAAATTATTTACAGATTTTAATGTGTCACTTAACATTATTAAGATATTGTTCTAAAATGCGAAGAAATTAAATTGTTAAATTTGTCAATTTAACTCATGATATTACTTCGATAGTAAAGTTTTCATTTGAAGACTGAAAAATCATTTCGGCACAGTTTGAAGGACTATATACGTAGTATATAAATTCATATAGAATTACACAAATTTAAGATCCAGACCGTTAAAGGTATTTATTTCCTACAAATTTTTCAACCTAGTTAACAATTAAAATTAATTAAAATTGTGTATTAAATATTTATATAAGTATTATAGATATTTGGGATATAAATCGCATATTTTATTTTAAATAAAAATAATGATTCTTAGGTTTTAAATTTTCTTTTGAATGTATCTCACGAATTCCAAATAAATAGCACTAGACATTTTAAGAACCACCATTTTAAGTTCTGTTTATATCCGTGTCCATGGATATAAAGTAGACATTTATGGGACGTCCATTGTTAGAACTGAAACGAATGTTCTATTCGGAACATTTTATAAATATCCGCATTTCCAGATATCATCTTTTACATCTTATTTTTATAATTTCTATCACTTTTGTTATATTTATTGTTATTTACAACTGTCCTATATTTGTTTTTATTAAAGATTGATAATCTACATTACATATCTAATATCATATCATTTTTATATGAAATACATATAATGTATTAGATATAAAAGTATATAGGTATGTGTACATATAAAATCATCGCTGAAATCGTGTAAACACAAACAATAATAATAATTCCAGTTTCAGATAAAAATTTGGTTTGTTTGTTATCTTTCTCCTATAAATTTGTCAGTTACTCGTCAAAAATCATCGAATTATTCCTGTCACAATATGTCGCACATATTCTAACGTTGAATAGGTTTTCGTGTATGGCTTCTGCAACAAGGGGTCATTTTGAATAATGTTTACATTAAATAAATAGCAAGCAAGTGAATAAATATGTGAAAAAGTAATGAGAAAATACAAAAATGAAAACTACGTTTTGATTTTTTTTTGCGATTTTCTCCAAAACGAAGAAAAAAAAGGCTTATCTCTACAAGACTTTTTTTCTTAGTTTATCAATTCCCTATACGCTCCTGAAGTTTTGATGTTTAAATTCCAAACACTCTATATATATGTATTGTTACGCCCATGCCTTATGTCTGTGCCACGTTGACCACCTAGACGCTGAATATAGTCGAATAGTAAGAAGAGGTAGATGAGCGAGTTCCCACGTTGTTGTCTCGGAGAGTTCTAACCGAGCTGTCACTGCGCGCGATCGTTTTCTATTTGTTGTTCTCTGTACACTTGTGTGTTATTAAAGTGTGTGTTCCTTTTCTAAAACACGTGTTGTCATTTCCGTGCTCTCAAAGCGTAAGTGCGCGAGCGATTTCGCGTGACATGAGCGCGCCCGTTGGGATTGTGGACACGCTCGTCGCGGATGT
>NW_017259577.1:66014-75493 GCF_001594045.1 Atta colombica | reverse complement strand
ACACACACACACACACACACACACACACACACACACACACACACACACACACACACACAAATATGTACATATTTTTATAATAAACCTTTTTTATAATAAACTTAAATGTATATATAAACTTAGATGTATATTTTATTAGTATTAGTATCAAATTAAAATTAGTTAATATTAAAGAATTGTGTTATTTTATGAACTACTCGATAGTTTACTAACTTTACTAATTAAATATATAGTATAATTAAAGGATATTTGTTGTAATACAATAGATTAACTCACATTTGTGAAAACGAAGAAAATAAACTCTAAATTAATAAAACACATACAATGAATAATAATAAATATCTACTATCGGTAAGTATTATTTATTAGAACATGCTGTCATCCATCAATTTATCTTTTAAATTTCTACGTTTCTACAAAATATTCCGAGTACTTATTGGTTTACATATGTTTCTTAAACATATATATATATAGTGATATATAGTGCTCTACAATTGTTTAAGAATGTATATAAAATCAAATTGTTACTAA
This sequence comes from Atta colombica, assembly GCF_001594045.1. Classification (NCBI taxonomy): domain Eukaryota; kingdom Metazoa; phylum Arthropoda; class Insecta; order Hymenoptera; family Formicidae; genus Atta; species Atta colombica. The sequence continues at coordinate 74,962 of NW_017259577.1, read as the reverse complement.
AGATAATTAGCACACATTGCAGCAAGCTCTTTAATTGAAAAAAAACATCGAAAATCAGTACATAATTAGTTTATAATTATAAGCCTAAAATTGAAATGTTTCGAACATACAAAAGTTATGAAAAATGTATCCGATGGAGGGCCATTGGATGTCTGACCTTATTTGAATTTCTTATGAACGTCTTATAAGGAAACGATTTGTACAAGTTAGTGAAAATTTTTGGTATCAGTAAAAGTTGACATGAGATGTAAATTAAGAAAAAAGTAAGACTCTATAGATTGTAGATTTCAAGAAATTTGGTATTATAGTAAAAGTTCTGGAAACAACTATATCTTAAAAAATATTCATTTTTTTTTCAAAATCTAATTCAAAAAATAAAATTCGATTGTGTAAAATGTACAACATACATATATAGTAGAGAGTGTCAATGATCGATCAAAGTTAGATGTATAAATACAATATATTCTTAATTTTTAATTTAATTATCTCAGATGTGCGCCGAAATGTTCCGACATTAATCACAATCGATCTGAGATATTAATAATATAAATATGATGAGGAGCCGAAACGTTCCTATATATAAAATCCTCCCTAAACTAATGCGGTAAAGAATTCAGGATTCGATATCTTTTTTTCCTTCTTCTTGAATATGAAAACACTTGTCCTGGAAAATCAAAAAGTCCTGGGTTCGAATCCTAGCTAATATTTTTTTCGTTCGTTAAGGACCAGTTCCATTAAAGCACTATAAATACATTCTTGTCTGCCATTTTTTGTTCATTGTTTCCCCATTCCTTGCCCTCTCTCTGCCACGCTGTTGATCTGAAAAAGTTATAATGATTGATAAGTTATGACTTTTAAACTATTCGAAACTTTGTTATCCGTTTGTTCCGTTTTTGTTTTCACGCATTTTGAAATCATTTGAAGATCTATCGTAATTGAGGCATACGAGGAGCATTTAACGTTTAGGTTATTATTATTGCTAGGTAAGGTAAGGTAAGGCCAAATGTATGTTAATTTGAAATAAAACATGAAATTGCTTATCTGCGAGTAAATTGTACATACTTAGTACCGAGAAACTACCGTGTCTTTAGACTAATGTTTATTCACAAATCATATATATTTTATAGCAAGTCTTTTATGCTAGAATGTCAAAACGAAATAATAGCAACAAAAATATGTTGTTTGTCCTGAAAAGAATATCAAGGTAATCATTTTTTGTTTAAATCGTATAGCATTTACATTAAATGCTATGATTCCTAAAGTATTAAAAAAGAGTGAATAAAAGTCGATTTTTGCCAATCAGGAAGTAAAAATGTGTACATTTTTTTATAGTTTTTAAATGACATGGAGTAATCAGTTTCTCATAAATATGAAGGGAGCATATGTAAAAATATGATTGAAGTAAATAAATCAGATTTTTGCCATGAAAATGAGATACATAAAGATCTTTTTTAATGTTTTAACTCTCAAAATTAATCATTAAATTTTAATCAAATATATGACATTTTGCTATGATAGAGTTGAAATAGAGAAAGAAACAAACTTACAGAAACTCGAAGAATGTAAAACGAGAGTTAAACGCATGTCATCTTCCGTCTTCTTAAACTCTAAAGCCGGAATCCAGTTTTTAATCTCAAGATAATCTCAAGCAATGTCTTAAGATGCTAACGGTTCTTTGGCTGGTATTCATAATCAGAGCTTATCTTCAAGATCGTCTTAAATATAGTCTTAAGATATTATAGACCAATAAGAGAGCCGTATTAGCATGTTAAGACATTACTTAAAACGATTTTAAAATAAGAACAAACTGTGAATCGCCCTCTAATTAGTTCATGACATCTCAAATACTAGCTTAAGACCATCTTGAATCTTGAGCAACGTCTATGGATTTCGTCCTAGAGCTTATTTGTGAATTTCTAAACTTCATAAATCTTAGTCTGAAAACCCAGACATCTCAATCTCATAAGCTTAAACTCTAAATATATAAATTTCAATCCATTAATGACAAATTGTTAATTTAATACGATTATGTAATTGATATCAATTATAATGTCGGTTAGCGTTACCCGATGTACACTGCAAGGAGGTTACGCGATTGGATTTTGCATATCATTTGGCCTTAAAAAGGATCGATTCTAATTTATATTTTAAGAATCGCAGCTCCTTATTTGCGCGCTAGTCATATCCTTATGTGGCAATGCTCGGTTTATCTGTTTATGATTTATTCAAGATGTAAATATCTGTACAATACGAAGATTGATTGGATAAGATTAAATTAAATTATATCAGGTTATGTAATATAAGCTGAGGATATGGACAATCAAGGATATATGTATTTTTCATGATTAAATATAATAAATACAATAAATAAAAAAAAATAATAGTTTTTCATGACTAAATATGATATGTAGTTATAAAAACTGTTGATTTTATTATCGACTTGCATTCTCAGAGTTATTTTACTGTATGTTTGTTTCCTTCTCTATATTTTAATTCTATTACAACAAAATGTCATATATTTAATGGTTTTTGAACGTTAAAACATTTAAAAAATTTTTATGTCTTATTTTCATGGCATAAATCTCTGCTAATTTACTTATTTCAATCACATTTTTACATATGTTTCCTTCGTATTTATGAAAAACTGATTACTCTATGTGATTCTGTAGCTCAAAACTATAAAAAAATGTACATATTTCACTTTCCGGTTAATTGGGGGCAAAAATCAATGACTTTTTATCCATCTTCCTTTTATATTGTTACTTTGAAATGGTTTATTTAGTTCGAATAAATGCAGGACAATCGATTTGTTATAAAGAATTTCAAATTTAATTTAGATTAATAGACTTTACGTAGATTGCATTTTACAGTTTGTCAATTATAATTTTTCATTTATTTTACACTTATTTAATCTATTGATAGTACAATTTAATCTATTGATAGTACAATACAGAAGGAAGTATATACTTTTATTTCAGAGCTGTGGAGATCGAAAAAATAATATTGTTGAACCAATTTTAAAAGACAGCATTTTATTGATGTTTATAGAAAATCAATCTCTGAAACAGCAGTCGAAGAGAATGCATATAATAATAAACTATGCTTATTATGCAGTTGCAGAATATTTGCAGAAATATAATAATAAATAACTCAACTGGTATATGATGTACGATATTTTTAGTGCTACGTACATTTATATTGTATTAATTGTATATTATATTAATTGTATATTTGTGTGACATTTGGAACAATGCAGTATTATTCATTGCTGTCATCAAACATCATCCATAAGAATTATAAACTTTGCCTTAAATGGTTTAGTTGGATCTTAAATGCTTGTATGATTCTTGTATGAATTTATATATTACGTATGTAGTCCCCTGAAACGCATGCCAAAATGATTTTTCGGTCTTGAAAACGCTAACTCTACTAAACTACCGCAGTAATATCACGAATTAAATTAGCTAGCAATTTAACAATATTTTATGCTTATTCGCATCTTCGAAACGATCTTAATAATGTTGAATAACATATAAAATCTGTAAATAATTCTTATTGCGAAAAATATTTCGGTCAGGATTTCAGCCGGATCTCTTGCATTCCGTGCGAGCATCCTAAGCCTTTAAACTACCGAGGCCTTAGTAATATTCTTCGATATATGAAGGAATAATATTTACGCCTCTTTGGCGACGTAAATAAAACACAAACTATAAAAATCAAAACCTTAAACATTGAAGATGTTGTCACACATATAGGGTCCTATAATATATTGTTTATAAAATTTGAACACCTTTTTCTGTTTTGTTGACACACCGCAACGCAGCAAGATATTTTATAAACATTGCTGCTTTCTCATTAATATATAGAGTGTTCCAAAATAATCGCCAAATATTTCATGAGCAGATAGAGCGGACTAAACTAAGTCGAAAAATTCTCTACTATTTTGCAACTTTCTCAATAGTTAACAAAATAAGAATCTTTAAAAATAGCCGCCCACCCGGCCTACTACTACTAAATATATACGTCTACCGATCGCTTGGCGCGCGGGCTGTGGGGTGCGGAGATGGCTCATGGTGGAGAAAATAACATAGTGCATGCAATTGGAAAGTGTCTCTTCTTCTATTAAGTGTTCATAGTAAGGGCTACCAACTGCAAAACGCGAAATATATTTCGCGTCGAGACGTTAGTATACAAAATCGTGTTTGACACATTTTATACTATACCAGGTGTACAAGTATGAAATGACGATTTTTTTCCCAAAAAAAACACGTTAAATTCGGAAGAATGATAAAAAGAGATTTATTCAAAGTATGCTCCATTGCTAGTTATACATTTTTCCCATTTTTCGGGAATTTGTGGATACGTCAATAAAAATCTTCCCCTTTTGCTGCGAGCCATTTTTTCATCACATCTTCGTACGAACCAAAGCGCTGCTTAGCAAGTGCATGACCCATCGATGCAAACAAGTGATAATCAGAAAGAGCCAAGTCTAGTGAGCTAAGCCGCATGGGGTAGAACTTCCCAGCTGAGTGCTTCCAACGTGTCCCGAATTGGTTTTGCCGTATGTGATGGAGCATTGTCATAGAGAAAAATAACTTTGTGTTGTCTCTTTTGGTATTCATTTTTTAAGCAGCGAACGGTTCAAATCGATCAATTGTTATTGATAGCGTATTAATTTGGTATTAACCATTTCGCCAGATTTCAATAGACCACACCCTTCTGGTTCCCACCAAACACAGAGCATCGTCTTCCTGCCAAAGCAATTCGGTCTTGCGGTCGATGTGGATGGTGCGCCTGGGTCTACTCATGATTTTTTACGCTTGGGATTCTCAAAAAAAATCCGCTTTTCATCCCCAGTAACGATACGATGCAAGAATGAACTTTCATCTGTATCGTTCGAGTAAAATTTCACATGTGTTTTTGCGCCTCTCCATCTGTCTCTCATTCAATTCATGTGGCACCCATCTGCCGACTTTCTGAATCTTTCCCACCTCGCGTAGGTGATTGGAAACAGCTTGTTAACTAACGCTCAATTGCGAGTTGTTTTTGTGTTTGTGAATCATCTTCATCCAGCAATGCTTGTAATTCCATGTCTTCGTACTTTTTGGGCGGTTTTCCGTGTTCCTTGTCTGCAACATCGAAATCTCCAATTTTGAAACGCTGAAACCATCTTTCACATGTTTTTTGCGATGAAGCATGTTCATCATAAGCTTCTCCAAGTAATCGGTATGATTCCGCAGCAGTTTTCTTCAAATGAAAATAAAAAATTAATGCTGTCCGTGAATGCTCCTTATTTGGATATACAAATTTCATATTAAACACAGCAACACAATACTATGCAATACTATGCAAACACTTTTCAATCAAATCACTTTGCGCGTTTGACACTTGTTGATGGTACAATAAAATGGCGTATAATGTTAAATCTTTGTATTTCACACTGCATTGGTGCGCCATCTGTTTCTCAAATCGTCATTTCATACTTGTACACCTGATATCTTAGTTTCTCTTTTTAATCTTTATAATTTCTGTCCTAAATATTGAAAAAAATTAAATGAATAATGACAGTGTCAATAACGAATATGCAATAAATAAAAGGATATTACTAGTACAGCAAGTACCATATTAATTACGAAATTACTAATTCAAATTATAACACATAAGTAATGTTAAGATTATTAGTTATAAATTAAATATATTATGTATTTTAGTTAAAAATTAAGTTAAAAATTAATTACGACATTAATATCCGATAAAAAATTGTTCATGCATGAATAAATATATATATAAATATACAAACATGCATAAAAATGTATAAACATATTTCATATATAATCATGTATTATATAATTATGTATTGTATGTTTATGAATGTTTATATACTTATGCATATTTATGTATATTTATATTCGTGGATGAAAAATTTTTTACCTAATAACACAGACCTTCAGAGGACGTCCAGAGAACGTCCTGTGAACATCCTAAAGTTATCTAGGATATATCTTAGATAAAGTGTGCTATTAGGACGAGTATTAGTAACAGTACAGCCATAAAGTAGAGTATTAGTATACCCATATAAAATAATGAATTGTTTGAATCATTTAATAGTATAATACAGTGCGACAGCTCTTTGTAAATATAGAAAAGTTTAATGCAGTAGTAAGTAATTATACTGTATGATACATTAAGGAGTCGACTATGATAATTATTCGTTGATATATTATACAATAATAAATTTTATATTTTCTTTCTGCGATGATTTAACTTAGCTAGATGTACGTACAAGAATAGAAAGAGAAACTCAGATGGAGAAAATGCGTGAAATAAGAACAGTACACTCAGTTGGTAGCCCTTGTTCATTATATAGACGAAGCAGAGCAATAGGCGTGGCCAAACTGCACACCATGTAATTCTTTTACCATGTTATTATTGCGACCGCACTTCGAGGAACGTACACTTGGCAATAGTAGTCCGAACGGACACATTTATTTGACTATCTCTAAAAATTAATTTCTCGTTAACTATTGTGAAAATTGCGAAAATAGTAGAGGACTTTTCGACTCAGTTTAATTCGTTCTACTTGTTTACGAGCATTTTATCAAAACTTAACGAACTCCCTGTATCTATTTGTAGTGGGCCTTAATATATGCGCAATAATAATAATAATTTAATTGTATTTAGATGAACAAACAATCCTGAATAATAAGATTGAAAATATGATTGTTTATGTGAGTGCATCATCTAAATATGAGAAGCACCACTTCGACGGTCAAAATTAGATGTTGAACGAATATATATATTTTTACGATTACGAGAGCAATTTTACGATTACGTCAGCAAGATCCGAAAACTATCATAAAAACTTTATTAATGTCCAAAATTTTGGAGCACAATATTATAAAATTGTTATTACAATGTTACAATATTATAAATGTTATCTCATCATCATTTTGTCAAAAAAAAAAGATAAAAACATTTCAATTATTTAAAATATCTCTTATACTGCGCCTTTTATAATAATCAATGTTATTTTTTTAAACATACAAGTAATTAAAATTCGTTGTGTCCTTCTAGTAGCGATGTCGCGAACTGCTTGAAAATTAAACATAATGACGTATCTTCGACATTTCTAAAATGTCAAAATTTACTGGACACCCTGTACAGCTTTACCAAGCGAAGCCATCGGACAACATACCGGCGCCATGATCGGCGCCTTTTGTCTTACGTAAACAAAATCTCCTTACCGCGATAACGAATACGAAAGTCTCGAAAGGCATCAGAAAAGAAATGTGTATGTTCGAGACTTGTGAAGAAAATATGCGAAAAAAATCAAATAATTGCAAAAAGCATGTTTTTCGCTTATAATTGAGGTGACGACTATTGAGATTAGGAAATCTGTTATTTATACAAAGCATGTGTTGCGATTATCTTTTTCATGTTCTATGACCTCATGCGCATACGTTTAATTACTCTTTGGTGCAATAGAGTGCACGAAATTTAAAATTAATACTATAAATCAAATGAGATGCAATAACGTCATTATTGTCAAATATTATTGCGAAATGGTATGGCATACAATGATAGGCCTGTTCAAATACGAACACTTAACTTAAAGAAAGATTAATCGATTTTTTAATTCAGCCGGTATATTAATAAAAATAATCAAGTGTAATAAGTGTGGTAATTAACATAAATAAAGAAACATTAATATACCGATAGAAAACGGTACTATGTAACAAATGTATATAAAAAGCGAGTACCAAAATATTACGACTTTGAGAAAAGGATAGTATTTGATTCCATAAAGTTATCTTAATGTGACAGCAGAATTGTTGCACGTTTATAATATTGCAACACTTACGTTAAGATCGTACATAGGTTGAAGCTGGTATTGTGTCATCGGCCATGATGGTTGCCTGATTTAACTTCTGCCGAGAGGTGATTATATGTTACTTATAATTTTCAGAATTACTATACATGTAAAAAAATATAATAATGTATAAAATAAAATAATATTATTTTTTCTTACAGGTCTGTGTGTTCTGGACTGAGAAAAACAATGGTTTGCACACAAACACTTAATTGCCCGAAATTGATGAAACGAAGATTAGAAAACGGAAATACAATCGTGATCGATTTGTAAAAAATTACTGGATCTTCGAGGGATGTGAGCAGGAATCAAAAAAGATTTTCATCGTACCAGTAGAGGATCGAATGAAAAAGCTTTTGACAATAATAAAAGAATGGATATTGACAAAAATGACTATAATGAGATCATTGGAAGTCTTACGATTATTTAAACAGTGAGAACTTTCAACATTTGATAGGCAATCATTCATACAATGATTTCACTGATACTGGTGAGAAATGTTTTTAAAATTCTTAATACATATTATAATAAACTAGGTTGTACAGAATCGTGTTAACGTATATTTCATTAACTTTTATTTTGTCATAAATAATATTAATGTTTTATCATAATTTGTTCTAACAATTCTTTTTAATTTAAAGGTATACACACTCAGCACAGAATGTGTTTAGAGAGAAGTTCGGAGAAATATTCTAAAGTATGAAACTAGAAAATATCAGGTTGGATATTTATCTGAATTCCTCTTCAAATACGCCTATGATTAAATGTCATCCAATATCCACCTCCAATAATCAACCAGTACGGCTGATGAGGAACCAAGCACAGAAGACTGAATCTTTATACATATTTTTTATATAGTATTGTTTTCTATATCGGTACATTAATGTTTCTTTATTTATGTTAATATCATTACTATAATATCATTACTGGAGACACGGCAGTCTCGGTGTTAAAACAAGCGCAGCATCATAACGCGAAATTTTACTATACTTCTTTTTACTACACTTGATTGTATTTGCAAACATACTTTGATGGATTAAAAAATGGACTACTCGTGCAATATATATATATATATATA
>NW_017259577.1:49129-65374 GCF_001594045.1 Atta colombica | reverse complement strand
TGAAACAATCACAGGCGATCGGTATCGAACGCAATTGATGCGTTTGAGCCGAGCATTGAAAGACAAACGGCCGCAATACAACGAGAGACACGATAAAGTGATTTTGCAGCATGACAATGCTCGATCCCATGTTGCGAAAGTGGTCCAGACATACTTGGAAACGTTGAAATGGGAAGTCCTACCCCACCCGCCGTATTCTCCAAACGTTGCTCCCTCTGACTATCACTTGTTTCGATTAATGGCACACTGCCTGGCTGAGCCAGCACTTCCGGTCTTATGAAGAAGTAAAAAATTGGATCGATTCGTGGATAGCCTCAAAAGATGACCAGTTTTTTTGACGCGGGATTCGTACGCTACCCGAAAGATGGGAGAAAGTAGCGGCCAGCGATGGACAATACTTTGAATCATAAATGTATAACCAGTTTTTTACAATAAAGCGAATTTCGGAAAAAAAACGGCAGAAGCAAAATTGTACACCTAATATATTACATAATTTATTTATACTATTAATATGCTTATTAAAAAAATAAGAATGTAATTTGTTTCATATAGGTTCGACTTTCTACTTATAACTTGTCCTATTCCACCTCATACATTTGAGGCGAAACGAGGTCTATTTCTCGGTTTGCGGGACAGAGTGACACTTTTTTCTGCCAGATTCTTTCGTTTTATGCAAAAACGCATTGAATAAGCCTAATTTCTGAGATGCGAGGAGGTAAATTGAATAATTACCCTCAAAATAACATTGTCATTAAGTTTTGTTTTTGTCCGAAACATTCATCTGTCTTGCAATTGCTGAGAGTGTCGGAGCATTTATATATTCGAAATAAATAAAATTGCAATTCTGCTATAGTGCTGCTTGATAAAAAAAGAATTTGACTTAAGTCAGGCACGCCGCGCCGGGCTATTGTTTAGCTACACACTAGTCAGCTTCTCTCATTTATTATAAAAATTCTATCACGCAATTATTTGTATTTGCATAAATGTATAAATAAATGTATAGATACTTTTGATTTTGATACTGTTGATTTTTATAACCAGCATTTTTCGGTTTTTGAGATTCTTTCAGGAATGCTCAGAGTTCCATTTTGGGGCCTGTATTATTCAATTTATTTATTAATAAATGATATTCCGAGATCTTATAAAATACACACACACACACACACACACACAAATCTTGCCATTTACGCTAACAATACTATGATTTATATTCTTCTTAGAGCACTCTGTGCTATTTACAATGTGTTTGCAGTATCACGTTGATGCTATCTTCCAGTTTTTGGAGGAATGGATATCCATCAAATCATTTCAGATAAGATTAAGACAATTATTTTTATTCATAAGTTTTACGCCGCCTCATTACGTGTCTTAGATTTTAATATACTATGATCCGCTCAAAGTTAAATATCTTGGCGTTATACTCTCACCGCTTTTTTAAAATTCGCTTCTTTTAAAAATACTATTACATAAAATAACGCTCGTTCTGCTCTGTTATGTGCCATCCTGTTTGGGCAACTCCCACTCATTTATATAAAATTCAGATTATACAGAATAAATTTCTCCATATCATTCTCAATAATAAACTGTACAACGCGGCGGCGCTCGCATTACCTTGCTACACACCGAGACAAACATGAAATATATTAACGAAGCAATTATGCGAACTTTCTAGTGCTAAGCATATTAATCTATTCATGTCACGGGCAATCATTCACTTGATGACATTCCTTTTCATTTAAACTGTCATATTCCGAAATTGTTTCAACCTTTTATAAGTAGCTGACAATAGTGTTATTACTCATTCAAGTACATCTCTATCTCTTCATTCTTTTCATTACACTATCTCTTTTCGCTAATTATATTTGCCTTCTACTACTTATGAGTTTTTTGTAAGTTTTTTCATTACTTACTCTAGATTTAAATCAGTATATCCAATATTCCACTTTTCATGCTCATTCTAAAATATTTTTTATGTATCCTGCAGAGATTGCAGAGTATAGGCAGGCTCTTGAGCATTGCAATTTCCTGGTCTTACCGAATCGCCAAAAAAAGAACTCTGCTCTCAGATATAAATCACAGCGAAACGTACATTAGCGAAATAGTTGAATTGAAACCGAAATTTTTTATGAAATATATAAGGCCAACTTCTTCACAAATTGTATGAGACCAAGTCCTCTTACAATTATTCCAATATAAAATAAACTTTTGATTGTGAAATTAATATTTAGAGTGATCTTCCGCGTATACAATCCAATTATAATGTTATAATATAAAGAGAATTTCAAATTAATAATAAATCTTTTGTAAATATCTGAACATACAATATTTACATGTCCGGTTATTAGGAAATTTTATCTTATTATTGCACTAGCTTTTTTGCCAGTTTTGTTATTTTCTCACGAATACCGCACTGTAAGTTAAAAGCTAGTTGTTCAATTCCAACTGGGATAATCTAAAGAGAGAAATATTAGTATCTCTCTGCTATCGATTTTGTTAAAACTATTACCCTACATACAAAAGTCGATTCAAATCGTCTCGTGTAGCGATTAGAGAATCTCTAGGATAATACGTGACTCCCCCTCTGCTTAAGGATGCGCGACTTCCATGCAAAACGATTCTCAACTCCTGCTTCAGGAACACATGATTTCGATGCGAAGCGATTTTCAATCCACCTCCCCGAAGATGTCTTTATAATTTTTAACAAAATATTTCTTGGTTAATCAAATCGTTTTCATTTTATGCAATGTACTTTTTCTTAACTTTTTTTGATATCGTAATATCTCATGCTCTCGTGAAAGATACGTTACACACCGAAGCAACCCCGAAGTGAATACTGTTATGATTGTCAGAGTCGTCGAAAATACAGCTTCGCCACCGAAATATACCGCCTAAAACCTCATAAATGTTATTCAGGACATGATCCCACACAACATTTAAGAGGTTTTAGTCATCGGTCGGACATCTTGGGTAATGTAATACCGGCGGGTAACTTGTAAGCCTTATAACTTGAAAAGTACTTAATGAAAATGAACTTAATTATAGTATTTTGGAAAGCTCTCGAATTACTGTAAGAATATGCAATAAAAAGTAGAGAGTTTCATTTAAGAAATTAAAAATGTTCTTTATGAGACCTTCATATAATTATTCAAGGTCAAATTAATAGCATCATCTTATGTCCTCCTCGAAACCATATTACTTTTATTTGAAACATTTTTCGCTATCTTACTTACCTGATATTCGCGTGGACGGATTAAAATGGCCCACCCTGTATATAATTCAGTCTTCATTCTATTTTAATTATGAAAAATAGAAAAACATAAAAAATAAGTTAAAGAGAGATTAAACGTAATCTACATTGATAGAGTTGTGCATGAGAGTCTCTTTCACCAATCTCTGGTTAAGCTATCTACAGTATTTCAATGTATCACATTCTTTGTTCTCTCTTCTTTTTTTAAGACAAATTTTAGCATTACTGCATATTAACTACATTAATTTAAGACTGGGAGATTGATAAAGGAGTGTCTACATTATATTGCATAATTTTTTCTTGATGGATTTCTTACGTATTAATGAATTACTATAGAAGTTTTTGTCCTTTTTCAATTGCAATTTTAGTATATCTCGTTTTCCATCTTTCTCACTAAAATTTTTAAGATGGGATTATATCTTCTATATTCTAATATATTCTATATTCTAATATAAGCTTGCTGCATTGTATTAAGGATCCCTTCGATATACACCACGAAAAAGATCCGTTCACACGAAGCAAAACTTCTCTCCTACCACGAAGTGGCTTTATGTGAATAGATTTTTTTCTGTGACGTAATAAAGTAGCCTATTTCATTATATTTTATAAACTAAAATGCACAGATTTATAAAATACACAAAAAATAAAAAAGTTTTGTCTAAAATGTTTCTTTACAATTTTGATAATAATTACTTGGCATTAATTATAAATTAATTTTTAGCGATTGTGTTATTCCTTAAACTATGAAAGTGGAAGTGTATTATAAACTAAAAGTGTATAAAAAATATGCCTTTTTGATATTTATGTTTGCAACAAAGTATTTTATGATTAACTAAATCGTTTTTAGATCGTTGCGATGTACTCTTTCCGAATTTCTTTCGATACCGTAATACCTAGAATTCGGAAAGATACGTCACACATCGATAAACCTCAGTGAAATAAACCGTTGTTGAAACCGATGCAGCTTCGACGCCGCCGCGCGGATTGAGTAGTATCGTTTCGTCATCGTCATCGTCGACGAGACTTTTCGCCGTCGCCGATGACGACAACGACAAACAAGAATTACTTCAGTAACGCTATATATATATCCTTCGTTCCTCCAAGACATCTGCCCCACTACAATTTCTAGGACAGAACTATATCTTCTGTATCCAATCATAGGCTTGCTGCACTGGATTGCTTTAAGGGTCAGTTCAATATGCGCTCAAAGAGTTTATATACGGTCAGGGTTGCAAAAAAGTTGCAACACTTTTTTTTCGATGGTTTTCGGAATGCAACTTGCTCACCGAGTAATTAATTCTTATTCATGGATCGATAAATAAGAACCAATCACTCGGTAGGCATTTCGAAATCCATCGAAAAAAAAGTATTGAAACCTTTTTGGTCCTGACGTAGAATAAGCTAAAGTTCTAAATTTATCGAAGAAGCGCGATCAACTTATGTCAGTATCGCAAAAGTACTAAAAAAAAGTACTAGAAAAAGTATTAAAAATGGCATTGTTTGCAAGATGGAAATCCACCAATCATCCATTAAACAGCCATTTTTAATACACAGAAATCAGTTCATGATTGACTAAATTATGTGATCGCAATGACCAATCAGAACACTTATCAGTCACGCTTCTCTTATAAATCTAGGACTCTAGAGTAGACAGAAATGTCAGGCAACAGAAAAGGAAAAAATCAAAGAGATTGTACATATAGAGCAGACAAGGCCTCTATAAGTGGATATGTTAGACAGTAGAAAGAGAAAGAATACAGAATGGGCATTTTTATCTTTGTTTAATGTTGCGCGCGCTTCAAACTTTGAAAGTTGGGGCGGCATCGATATATTGCTCTCCTAAAATCTCCTCACGAAGTTCGCGTGACTGTTAAAATTTAAGTGATTAGAGAAAGAAATTAATAATACAGTATTAATACGGTACTCATGATTTAATAATTTCGTAGACATCTTTCGTAGAGGAAAGCCCCCTCTTATGAGATAGGCGCCTAAATATGAAATAGCTGCTATTGATTCTATCTATTAATTCCACCATGAATTTATTGCTCTTGAATTGAAAACTATTTAATAGAAAATTCATTATTAAATTCAAAAAATCATGTTTATAGTCATTGTAAAACAAGATTTTAGAATTTGGACGTTTTCAAGTTTCATTGAGATGAACATTTAAACTTTGTTTATTATTTAATAAACATTTGACACAATAATTTCTTCATGTAGTAAGGTCGTACTAATAGAAAAATATGGGATATATCGAATTTATTTAATTACAGAAGTTAGATTTGATGATAATCAAATTGTATTGATATGATGTAAAACCATAAAACGTGGCAATCGATAATATGAGATACCCAAGATATTCCTAATATAAATAAAATAAATAACCTATACTCCTATGTTATAGTGAAAATCATTGCTAAAATATGTCATTGTACAATAATAATAAAAAGGACAATCGGAATGAACATCGAGTACCTATATCTGCGATGCTTGATTCTAATTATCTGAAAACGAATTCTGAATATAATCTATCGCATGCTTATTTTTCGCGCAAACTAGCTGTTTGTTTGTATTTTAGAAACATTAAATAAAGTTTTTTAATTGCAATACTGATATACGTTGCGTTTTACTATTGATTTCTCGAGGCATTTCATATTAGCACAATTTTTTGACTTTGCGATTTGCTCACGTTTTACATTTCTTTAATTAAAAAAAAAAAAGAAATTTGAACTTAAATTTTATGTAACGTTATCTTAAAACTTATTAAATTCCCTTCAAAATGATCTATTATTTTTTTAAATTCTATGGACTTCTAGCATTTATCCAAAATGAACGATATCTCATAATAAGAGCCTTTCCTCTATATATTTAAAACTTAATAATATTCGATTTTTATTTAAAACTGTAATTTCAATGTTATCATCCGAGTTTGATTATCAATAAAGATGACAACTGCAGAGAAAAAAATTGTAATTTTTCTGCAATATAAGATTATATAGCATTCAAAATATATATACTATTTATATAGCATTTATATAATGAAAAAATCACGAATTTAATAATAAATTATCAAAATATTTATGTTAATAGTCGTAAATTTTTATTAATTGGTAATGTTCTTTAATTCCCAGGCTTCTTTATCCCCAGGCCCTCGGAGCTCATTGATAGTCACGAAAATTTGTCCAGACAACTTTGTCCGACAATCTTTAATAGTCATTTCACGTAATTTATGATTCATTTTCGTATAATAAATTCGTCGCGATAAAGCATCTAATTCTAAGAACTCGACGTTATTTATTCGTGTAAACTACATGTCTGGAAATTACTATTTCATACGTACAGGTTGCAAAGATTTTACATCAAGCAAATGTTGTCACGACTTGACAGCTGAGACGCCATGTTACATGAAGAAATGGTAAAAACTATATCAATTTAAAAATTTTTTTGGCATAGATTCCACTTCCCAAATACATATTAATGCGTATACTTTAATCCTGCAAAAGGATTTTCGAATCGGTGAGAGAAGAAAAAAGTATTTGTTATACAAAGTATTTGTTATACAAAAATTACGTGATTTAATTGGTAAAACAGAAGGCTTTAGGATCTTCTTAAGACCATCTTGAATCTTGAGTAACGTCTATAGATTCCGCTCATATTGCTCTCCTCAAATATCCTTATCTAACAGTGAAAATCAACAGCACATGCGCGATTAAATAAGGATTGATAGCCATGTGATCAGATAGAAGTCGCATTTGATATTTCTTGAGTTATCATCGATGAAACTAAGTTCTAGTATGTCATTGTGAATCTAGAGTACTCAGTTTTATCCATTGTTGCAGACATCCTAACGCATCTCCTGAAAGAAAATACCTAGCAATAAAGAATAGAATAATAACCACGTTTGAAGAAATCAATGAGTCGAGACTAAGAAAACTCCTATGTGGGCACGACATTGGAGACAATGAACTATCTGTCTTCCTTTAGTGATTGCTCCTTTAGTCATTTAACAGGAGATCAGTGCATGACTCCGTTTTGTATATGCTGTTCTTAGAACAACTTCTCGAGAATATCAGAGCGATGTTAACCATATCCGTAGAGGATTTATTCAAGTTGATTTTACAAGTTGATAAAGTCATGGATTGTGCAAATCATCTGTTTCAGCAATTGCTACCGCGAATGCTCCGCAAACAGCTCATCAGATCAACACATCATTAAAGTCAGAACCATGATTGAATTTCTTTCTGTCCAATTACATTTCAGAAACCGTATACGAAGCAACAAACAGATTCCAATGCAAAAGATCCGCATCATCCGTTGCAGTAATAATGCAGAGAACAAATGTTGTATATGAGATTTGATAGTGAGGCCAAAAAATGTCAACCATCATGTTCAAAAAGCCCAGAAAACTAGAAAACTAGAAATGCTGTTTCAGTTGCAGGCATCTGGAAGCGGCGTCACTAATAAAACTGTTTGTTTCTTAAAGATTGCAAGACGGGAGAAACCTACTTTGTAGACACGGGAGCTTCAGTCATCCTCAAATGCCTCGTTAAAATTTAATCTCAATCAGATTTCAAACTTTTTGCAGCAAACAGAGGATATTCGGAAACAAATCCCTTAACCTCGATCTTGATTAAGATACCAATTCACATGGAACTTCATTGTCGCAAATATTCACCAACCAATCTTAGGCGCTGATTTTTTCATACACTATAAACTATTTGTAGACGTAGCAATTCATCGACTTCTGGATGTAATTACACACTTACATATTGAAGAACGAGTGAGTAAAACAGACCTATTCTCTCTACATTCAACCTTCATTGTAAATATTAGGATTTGCTTAAAGAATATATAGAATATAAAATCTAATCCTCGCAAGGAAAACGTATGTGAAGTTCAGCATCACATCATAACCAAAGGTCTCTCTGTGGCAGAGCGCGCGCGTTATTTGCCAAATGCCTAGCCGCAAAAACATACCAAAGCCGAATTGAGTTAATGCTTTGAGAAGGCTTATGCAAATCATCTTCGAGTCAATGTGCACTCTTACATCTAGTTCTCAAAAAAAAAGCGGATGGCAAACACGTGGAAATTATCGCCATTTAAACGTATTAACAACACCCGATAAATATATACATGAGATATATACATGATTTTTCTTATGCTTTGCATTCTTACAAAATTTTTTCAAAGATAGATTTCACTCACGCTTTCTATCAAGATCCTGTTGCAGTAGCAGACAGCTAAAATGGCAATGATAACTCCATTCGGATTCTTCGAGTTCAACGTAATGACCTTCGGGCTAAAAAATGCCGCCCAAACCTTTCAACGTCTGATTGATACAACTTTAAGGGACTTAGATTTTTATTATTCTTCTATAGACGACATTCTAATCGCTTTACCGAATCATGAAGAACACATTAAGCATTCACGTGTCGTCTATGATCGACTACGAAGATTCGGTCTCTCAATTAATTATTTTAAATGTGTTTTCGGAGTAGAATAAATAAATTTCCTAGGATAGACGCACACAATACTCCTCAAAGATCGCGTGGCTGCTATCCCGTACAAGCATACAACCTTCAAGATCTCTGCAAGTTTCTCGGAACAATTAATTTCTATCGTCAATTCATCAAAAAAGTAGCTCATATATAAGCTCTTCTTCACATAATATTCGTTAGCACAAAAAAGAAGAATTTAAATTTTTTATAATTCACTTACAATACTATCACTGTGAGATAACTTTTGGAATCTGAACAGATATTAGCAAAAGATATGATTGCTCTCCATGACATATATCGATAGCTTTTAGAATTGACAACGTCTCCACTGAAAAAGAACTAGATACATTACTAAGACAAGGTCCTCAGAAGGAATCTAGATGGCAGAACTCACTACACAACAATCATTTTCATCCTTTGTTCTAGAGCCATTTGTAAATAGACAAATTTCTTCTAAGTTTGTAGAATTAAAATTAATTAAATTATAAAAAGCTCTATTCGAATCATCACAATTCTTGACCAGTGTGCCAGTTTTCATATCTATAAATGGTTTAATTTGATAAAGATTAATAGGATATATAAAAGGGTAGGAGTATCCCATCTATACAATTTTCCTCCTATTCCTTGATTTTTTCCTATCTTTCCATTACAAAAGGAACATTTCTCTCCGCGACTTTCCTTTAGCATCTCAACTGAATTATATAATTATATAATTAAGCTTATTTATTATTTTTTTATGATTTAATTGAATACATTTAAACAAAAAGCTCTTCATTAATCTCGAAATCCTGCTAATAAAGGACTTCTGGCAAGAAAATTTCCAGTAAACTTTGCTTGCAACTGATTTCGGGAGACCCATCGTCATTTTATAAGCCGAACAAAGTATTTATTATTGATAACTATTTATTATTGATAAATGTGTATTAGCAGTGCTCATAAACCAAAAAGAACCCCATTCAAGTTGAGACACGAGGGTAGCGTTAATAAAAATAATCAGCATATGAGGATTAATCCCCTAGTTAGAGGAGGCTATCCATTTTAGGATATTTAAGAAATCTCTCGATGAGCTATTTTTCAAATAATCTATATGATTCCTCCATCTCAACCCTACATCCATTTTTAGTTCCAAATATTTAACTGAATTGCTAAAAGAGATTCTTGAATATGGTTCTAAATGTATTTTGAATCTTTATATGATCAGGAATCTTGTGCTTTCTCGTATAATAAAAAATTGTAAATTGAGTTGATAGTTTTGTTTACTTTCAGGGATAGATTAATTAATTCTAATCAATTGAAAATATTATCGAAGGCTACGGTCGAAACAATTCTATTAGGATCAGAATCTTTACAGAAAATTACTATCGTCTGCAAATTGGATGGATAAACAATTATAAGATCTTATATAAAATATCTTTAATATATAAATTAAATAGCATTGAGCTCAAAACCGATTCTTGCAGGAGATCTTTCTGAACGATCCTTTCTCTTCGTAACCTATCAGTCTGATAAAATTTACTATTCTTGGTAACAAAAAGAATTGAAAGATCTTCTTCTTTCTTATATTTAACCGGAATTCTAAAGTTATTGATGCTGTCATAGCATTATACATAGACCCCCAGGTCTACATAATGCTCCCTTGATATCCAAAAACAAAGCACCAAGTAGCTTATCTTGCATAAAGTTTTATAAGCTTCAATATTTAATTGTGCCAAATTATGATTGCGACTCTTCCTAAAACCAAACTGTGAAAGGGAAGGAGATTATTCATTTCTACGTAACATTCCATTCTCCTCATTATCAATTTTTCAAATAATTTTATATACAGAAAGTAAAATTGGCTTAAAATCTCTTTTATGTGATTTCATTATTAAGATTGAATCAAATTCTTCCCATGAGTCCGGAAAGTAATTCCCATCATTTGATTAAAGGAGTTTAATAAAATTTCTTCAGCAGCAATAGGAATTGAAATACGTAGAATTGAAATTACATAGTTATTCACCAAATCAGAGCTCGCAGCATTCTTGGTCTTTAAAGATTTTATTAAATTTATCAGTTTCTTAATTTGAAAATATGAAAATATTCTACCGATAGCACATTAGTAGGATCTTTCATATTAATAGCACACCATGGAGGAGCTAAAGAATTAGAGCAACTGGATCAACAATAATCAATCAGGCTTAATAAACAGAGAAAGAACGTTCATTCATTTATTTGCCTCTCACTCTACTCGTATTTCTACCCTTACCATCATCGATAGATTATGTCGGTGTGTTATCCAAATTTAGGTTTAAAATCATTGGATCCCATTTGGATTTACAAATTATAGTGGTACTTCCCCTGTTAATATCATTGATATGATCGTTTCGGAAAATTGTATAATCTCCAAAAGCTGTTATTGAGTTTGGCCTTAGTCATATCTTCTGCAAACATCATAATTAACATCTTACTATATCTTACTACATCATAATTAACAATAAGAGGCGCAGTGAGCTCTGTAACATATTGGAGCGAGCCATCGAGGAATGGGGAATCTCAACTCCTAAAGGACATTCATGTAAAGATGTACTGCTTTTTTTATCAGAGATTCGCTGATTGGCTGATGTTGTTCTATTACTATAATTAAAAACATAGGAACTGTGTTCGGAAGGCATTATTAACGCTATTTATGTCATTCTGTCTTTATCATTTTTTACACAAAACAAGGATAGAAGCTAAAATTAAAACAACACTAAAATATTATATATAAATAGCAGGTATATTATATGAAAATTTTTCTCTGTATATATTTTTTATTTTTATGTGATTATTCTATCTAATCTATCTAATCTTATACAAAAGATAATATGTGGTACTACAATGGAAAATTATATTTAGGAAAGCTCATTGATTCCAGATTGCTGCCATATAATATATAATGTAGAAAAATAAATGATTCCTCTCTATAAATAATAGAAAATTAATGTAATTATAATATATATAGTAATTATAGAAATATAATTGTAAGAAATATAATATAATTGCAGAAATATATATTTTTATCAGTAAAATTACTAATAAATATTAGCTAACAATATCATTAAAAAAATATATTTTAATAATTTCACTTTCAGTAACACAAACTATAATGTGGTCACGTGATCCGATGAAACATGTTTTCAGTTGAGATAGTACAATATAGGAAAGAATTAGAAAGATCTCTCTTCGTATTAACAATATTAAGAATCATTATTTTATATCGCATATATGAGAACACAATCAATACTAGAAATTAAAATGCCTATAACAGTCGAAGCTGAATCTTCATTGCTTAATTTAATCTTGAATTACTATATATATATATACCATATATGTACTTGCATATATATTGTAGTCTTTCGAACTGCGCACCGAATTGTTTTACTGGATTATAAACGCAATTAAACTACTCTAATAATCATGAATTAAATTGACAAGCAATTTTAATAATTTGATGTTATAATCAGGCATCATATTATAAAAATGTTAATATACACATACATATGTTGAAAAACTGTCAATAAATTTATTGCAAAGAATATTACTAAGGCCTCGGTGATCTAAAGAATTTGGACGCTCGTACAGAATACAAAGAGATCCGAGTTCGACTCCCGGCCGAAGTGATATTTTTCGCAATAAATTTTTATTAACAGTTTTTCAACATATTAACATCTTTATAATATGATACCTGATTGTAACATCAAATTATTAAAGTTGCTTGTCAATTTAATTCGCGATTACTAGAATAATTTAATTGCGTTTATAGTCCGGAAAAACAATTCGGCGCGCAGTTCGAAAGATTACAATATACATTAATATATATGCAAGTCATATAGGTAGATATAGTTCAAGTTTGAATTATTTAAGCAATGATCCAGTTTCGATCGTTATAAGCATTTTAATTTCTAGTATTGATCCGTATTATCCTTTTTTTCCATCGGGCCGCGATTTTCTACAGTTAGTTTAATAAGGGAAGGCTCCAGTATTTTATAGAGCTCACTGAATCAGTGTATTCGCGCCCTAAACACTATAGACATAGATAGACCGAGCATTGCCATATGCTAGATAAGAATACCAATAGTTGATACATACGAGAGAGAACAATTCGATTTTTCGTTCTTTCTCTAACAAAAGAAAGTAGGGAAAATGTTAGTGGAGATACAATCACATATGGCGCACGCACTTTCTCTGTCAGAAAAAGAGAGAGGGAGAAAGGAGAGAGCGAAAAATCCAATTGTGTTCTCTCCTTCTTGCACGTGCTAGCCATGTACTTATGTACAGTAAAAGTACATGGCTATGTCTCGAGCCACATACTCAATCTATCTATACTATGTAGTCCTAAAATTTTCTTGTTCTTCACAAATATTAAACATGTATCTATTCCATTTTACAAATGTACCAGTATACAAAAAATAGACTTAAGCCTACGGCAAACGGTACAATTTTGTCTGGATTATTCGCGTTTTATCCCTAAAATTTTAGAGCGAAATTTGAAATCCTTCAGTATAAATTCAGAGCTTGTATATACGGGTGCACGGCGCACATGTGTAATAAATAATTTAAAAAATTTTTTTATTGTAATTCTAAAGTAATCTTAAAGCTGTTCGATTTTCATTCATTTCATTCATTCAAAATTTTTTCTATTTCTTATAATTCCGATAATATTTGCTTTGAAAGAAGAAACACGATGTTTTCAAGGGAGTTTTTTTTACTCTCACAACCTCGAGATAAACACAAACAAAAAATGGGTCTAATATTTTTTCATTAAACCTGCTTTACAATATATCCAAAACTTATTAAAATCGATTTCCCTATTAGTAATATGAAAGAGGCCCGAGTAATTTATAGAATAGTTCAAATTGCTCAAAATGAATTCCATAAGGAAGCTGAAGAATTATTGTATGTCCCTGGAATAACAAATTAGTCTCCGAGAACACTCTAAGAGTCTACTCAAGAATTAAATCGAAAACTTTAAATGTGTTTTTCTCGAAATCTATTTTTTGTATTTTCTTCAATTTTGCTTATATACACGATTGAAAAAAAAGTATTTGATCAATCGACTTTTTATAGAGCTTGTTAATCAGCCATTCTTCATAAAACTAAAAAATTAAATAAAACTCAACATTAACATTTTTTTACCTAAAGAAACGTCTGCTACTTAAGTAACTTTTTTTCCAAAGTCGCACAAAATTAATTTATATATATTTTAACAAATGTTTTAAGTTCAGGATGAAGTTTAGGATGAAAACATATAACAATTAAAAATATTTCTTAATTTTTTGTTTCTGGCAAAAATTACAGCTGTTAGAGTGTACACAAAATCATAACGTCGTGACTAGGCGCCAAATTAAATGTTTATATTTTTATTATTTATATTTATTTTCACATAAAAATTTTTACGTATTCTACAATAGTTATATTAAAACGTACAAAAAGTTTTAAAACGATAAATATTAGTCTTCCTTTTGAAAAAAATTACGAAAAATCACTATTTTTTCGGTGATAATTGCTTAAGAAAATCTCCTAATGTAGGAGACTTTCTTAAGCAATTATCATCGAAAAGTTAGAATATACAGAAAAAAATGTTTTAGAAAAAATTTTTATAATTTTTATGAAATTATATAATCATACATATATTTAAATTTTTCAAAAGTGTTATTATATTTTTAAAAATGTTTTTTATCTTTATTATTATTTTTAAATTATATTTTTTTCACAAAAAAATGCAATCACTACACTGTATTAAAGCATTATTTTTTATGATAGAATTAATTTAAGACATTAAATTTTCCAAAAAATTAAATTCATAGTTAGAAAATACAAAACAGAAAAATTTAATTAAAAATATTTTTTATATATTAAATAATTAATTAGAATCAAATATGAACGTTAGCTTTACGAAAGATTGTTTCACTCTTTATGGAGATGTTGGAGTGATCACATTGTCAGGACATTGCAGATTGATATAAATCTCCGAATTTATTAAACGGAATTGAAAATCAAAATTTTATAGGATTAAAGTAGACGTAAAATTCGGAGATGCTGCAGTGGACTTTACAATCAAAAAAAAATTAAAATTTACATTTTTTTCAATTCGTACAGCTGTTACCTAACGTAGATGATGTGATTTCTTTAACACAAAAATTTTATAGTTTGTTTAGACAAAACGATAGTTCAGCACCCAACACTTTACATGCACAAATAATACTGAGTTTATGAAACTAAAATTAATAGTTAAAAAGGAAGCTTTATCGATCTGCAAATAACGTGTATACGAAACGAAGACTCAGAATGATAAACAAAGCAATAATTATGTCTAGCAATAGGTGTTTGATCTTGCAAGAAATGGAATTGCAATATGTTAAATAAGGGCAGATATATCATTTTTTTGAATGAGACAGAACGATAATGTAAAAAATGACCTAAAGATATTACTATTATCGACTTTTTTTATTTGGAATTTAAAAAAATCTATATTATTGACATCGCTCAAGTTCAGCGGTTAGTCCAGTATCCCTTTAATTCTTTCACTACGGCGCGAGCAATTCGTTCCGTCTGTCATTGAACTCTGCGGCAAAAGTGTGGACATTAAATTATGCGTGGTCATTTTTTTGCATTTGAAATTACGTTTTACGTTTGAACAATTCCTCGACATGCTTTTGGAAGAAAAGCGAATTTTTCTTAAAATAAGATAATTATAATTTCGTCATAAACTTTACAAATTAATTCACGAGTTTCGGTTATACATGGCACTCATTTATAAGTTGCCTCTTGGATGCCGGCTATAACTGGCATTCATTTATATATAGGGATCATTTTATAGATGAGGACAATAGCCGATGTTCGTCTACACGGATCGTTTTATGAATGCCGGCTATATAAAATACAAAGAAATGAAGAAAATCGTTTTTTCTTTTACTATTTCAGAAATCAAAATATTAATCTCAAAACGACAATTATTCGAAATATGACAGAAAAGTTCTAAATATGCGAAAGCAAAGAATTATTGTCATTAATACTTACTATTTGATTTAAATTTATGTAATGTAATAAAAGAATTCCTAATAGGCTTAAATCTTTTTTGTTAAAAATTTCATTAAGATTTCATGAAAAATGAACTAAAAACGCTAAGCGCCTTGACATTTTTTTAAAGAAAAATGCGAAAATATAAAAAATTAAGAAATTACATAATTCATATGCATTCATTATGGAATTTTTTAATTTTTTATATTTTCAAAATTTTAAACAATTATAGAAGTTATATTTAACATAACTTCTTATTATTAAGAATTTGATAAGATAAGAGTATATATATTTCTCCGCAGAATCCTTTAAATGCTCAAATTTGGATTATTAACAATATATATATAACAAGTATATAAGTTAATAACAGTATATATAACAAGTATATATAACAAGTATAAGAAATAAAATAAAAAAATAATACAAGATATACAAATATGAAGAAACACTTTTGTCCAGTTA
>NW_017259577.1:43290-49029 GCF_001594045.1 Atta colombica | reverse complement strand
ATATATAATATATATAATATATATAAGTATAATATATATAAGTTGGAGACTTTTCTCCAATATTCTCTTTTTATTGAACAACACATTTTCATAATTTATTTACTTTGTTAATTATTTTTATTGTTATAAACGTTTTATAATACTAAAATTTTTAAAATGTCCGAAATGACATATATGGCATCAATTCTTTGCATAAGTATAATATCTTTAAATATTCAAAATGATTTATACAAAGTTTTATTGCAATACAGAAATTAATTGTTCTGTAAATAAACAAATAAGTAAGTTATATAATAAGACAACTAATTTTTGGATTAGTTGTTGGATAAATTGTAATAAAACTTTACATAAGTCATCTTTTTATATAGTCATTTTATTAAGAAGTTCTTTGAACTAGGAATTATGAAACTGTCCGAAAGATAACACAAGTAATGTCACAAATGTCAATATAGTCTGATTAAAGTTATTGTCTTCTATTAAAAAAATGTATCTCTTATCATAAATAAATAAGCCGTTTCGAATTGTTGGCTCAATAACATATAAGTATTTGAGTTCAACGAATACAAAACATAAAGGTGCGCTTTAGCGCGTCATTCTAAAATATGATCGAGACAGGGTTAATAGGAAAGGAAAACTGCTTATATAAATTATAATTATAAATAATATTTTTACATTTTTTTCAGAATGAAAATTTGCAGTTATAGAGAATTGCACTTTAATGAAATCTCTTTCTTTTTTATATCTGCAGGAGTTCAATTTAAATATCGCGATTTTCAATTGCGATATTTCCTTTTGGTTGCGAGCAAAATATTGAAGATAGAGTTTGCTCGGATTTAATCTACATCACGTATTTCATTTATTAATAAGAATTTATTAATATGAGAATCCATCTCAATCCAAAGAAACATATTCCACCGAATGCGGCGTTTACAATCTTACTATGACGCCTTTTTCTCACGTATCAGAAATTATTCGCTTTAAGAGTATGTAGATTCCCGCAAACACACGTGTTACATGGAACGATATTTCCGCACGACAACTCAAGGATTTATCAAGACAACCGGCACGGATGCCAACGCAAACAAATCCTCAATTTGCCCGACGAGCAATCGAAGTGACAGGATCGACGCACACGTAAGGCCCTTATGCACACGATCGCGTGTGTTCAATCGCGCAGATGATGCGCACCCGTCGATCGAAGCCGATCGTTTGATTCCAGTTCGCTCAAGTATAACGACGAAGTGGAGTTCGCGGTGCTATAGTCGGACGTGACTCTCTCTCTTAACGCGCGAGAATAAGAAAAGTTTCGCGATCAAACGAGACGAAACTAATACAGAGCCATTATCGAGAGTTAACGGCGCTCCGTACCGTAACTGCACACCAGGATTTATTGTCTTCCGTCTTCGATCTAAAGAAACAATGGAGAGAAAGAATGTAAGAGAGAGAAGAAAAAAAAGGGCATGAAAGGTTGAAAATTCTCCCGTCATCATCGTTTCGCATTACATTCGCGAGATGGACAACGAGGTTCAAAGAGGTTCATGTCCCACTTCGCTTCTATTTATCTTCCTAAAAGACAAACTTTCGCGAGAAAACTTCCATCGCGCCTTTCTTCATGCATCACCCTGCTACTCGTTAATCCGCTTCTATCAACATCTCAGAATTCTGACCAATGTAGTCTCTCCATTTTGAAAACGTGATTAGAATAATTTGATGAACTGTTGCCCTTGTCTTATTTTACATTTAATTATCTTTGACAATGAGCTTATACATCGAACCTCGTTTAATCGCACCTTTCAAGCAACAGTGATTGAGAGTTTCCGTCATCTATTTTCCTACTTGACACCAATCGATGTCAATATCTACTTTAGAAACGAATGTGACATCGACATCGAACAATCAAACTTGTCGAATTACGGAAGGAGAATAATGTGAAAACGATTTTGCCGCTTGCGTTAAACTCTTACAGTATTTGAATGAGAATCAATGCGTAATGCGATCTATGTAATAATTGAATGACATACTAATGAGCTCTTCGATTTTTGTTTATTATTAAAACTGCAATTAGAAATTCGATCATCAACTGTATCATTTCAAACTTGAGATATCAAACACTTGAGATCAAATTAATATCAAACACAAGCAAAACGACTTGTACATATAAATTAAAAATTCTTTTCTCCCTGTTGTGACCTTGATCTTGAAATATTTATTCCTCGATACTTAAACGGCAATTTTTTCGTAAGCTATGATCTCGCCATCAATTTTAAAAGTAAGCAAGGGTTGAGGAGCAACTTTGTTATCCGTTGAATTACAGTTAGTATACGAAGACGAATTATAGACTCCTCGCTTTACTTTCGATCTATTTTTTATTACGTCGTGAAATCGCATCGTAAATACGGTCGCCTCGTTTTGAGACACAATACGTGCTGTGACAACAAGTTATTGGCAGCTTGCAGAGGGATTTACTTGGCGCGTTCTGCCACTCGTAATTCCTCATTCTGTCTCGAATTTGATCGACAGGCGACACTTGCGGTGTAGTAATAAGATGATCCCATGAGTTTCTTCAGGTTGAGTTTTTTCTGTTACTTTTTCGATGTAGAAAGTTTCTGTAGACGTTAACTTTTACGCCTATCACTTTATCGTGCGCCAAAAAGGATACACCAATCTCATTTATTTAAAAATTCGATAAATATTCAGTAAGTAATGTTTCTCTGAAAACCACAATTTTTTTCAATAATGAATAAAATTATAAAAAGACATATATATAATGTTTTAAGAGGGGGCTTATGATTTTTATGGACAAAAATTCTATTTCAAAAACGATTCAGATTTTTGCATATACTTTACAACGCAAAACGAGGGCCATCCAATACTAAAATATTGGGTTAGATTATATTTTTTTAGGAGCAGTGCCGCTTCCTGCAGGGAGGGTAGCACGTACTGCCTCCATGCATACATTTTCCAACGCGAAACAAAGTCCATCTCTCCTCCCTGCCTACGATTTGCCACGCGTTCAAAAATAAAATTGTCTTATTCGTTTTTGAAGTAGAATTTTTCCCACAAAAATCACAAGTCCTCCCTTAAAACATGATATACATGATTTTTATAATTAATTTTGTTCATTACTGAAGAAAAAAATTCAGTTTTTGGGGAACATTTAAATTCCATGGGAAAGCCGCAATATACAATTTTTCGTCTAAATTTCTTTATTACTTTATGATATTTATTCGGATGATAATAAACAATCGAGTAATAATAAACAAATTTTAAGAACACAATACAATAAAACAAATAATCAATTAACGCGAATATTAAAACAGGCTACGCGACGGCCAATATATCTGCACACGGAATAATAACTCCTGGGAAAATATACGGGCTGTTACAATACGCAAGCATCATTGAATTATAACAGGCTTATAGAATGGATTATAGGAAAACGGTTTATTTGCACCAAACATTTTGTAATCTCTGATTGTGATTTGACGCGAAACGCAAAATACTCGTCGAGAGAGAAGTGGGGTAATAATAAGAGTAATAGAGTTAATTCCGGAGTGTTGCCGCATCATATTCTACATTATACGAGTTGCCCATTAGCGTAATCCTCTTTTAAACTTTTTAATGTGCCTCTTTTTTGAACATCCGCGACATAAACAGCAAAGTAATTTCGATACTCATAGTTAATAATCAATATCATCTCTCTAACGATCGTTTCAAGATTTACTTTGCCCTCTTAAGAAGCTCTGATATACTCGTATTATATCCTATATTTCATTACATGGAAATAATTATTTTCAAAAATTATATCGTATTGTATCACATGTAAGAGAGTTTAACCCTCCAATATTGACGTCAAAATCTATAACACTTACGTTGAGTCTATGAGATTCATATAATTTATTATAAATGAAAATTAGATTGAGGAATAAATTAAATAAGAGAAAGAATCCTATTTCGAGTCGAAATGGTGCTTAATAATATTTACGTGCAAATATGGGATTTTCAGATTCAAAACCCTGGTTAATATTTTCGCAGTAAAATCTTTACAGTATTTTAAGAGGCTTATTAGTATCATTACTAAAATTAACGATCAATGTAATTTATGATGTTATTTCCAGCTTCAGTTTATGATTCTATTTCAAGTTTGGTAAACCTTCCTCTTATTCCTTTAATTTATGCTGACTAAAAGGCTAATAAATTTCAAGGAATTTAAAACTAATTAATTTCAACGAACCAAAATGGCATAACTCGTATAAAAAAGAATATGTGTGTGTGTGTGTGTGTGTGTGTGGTGTGTGTGTGTGTGTGTGTGTGTGTGTGTGTATGGTGTATGTGTATGGTGTATGTGTGTGTGTGTGTGTGTGTATGGTGTATGTGTATGGTGTATGTGTGTGTGTGTGTGTGTGTGTGGTGTATGTGTGTGTGTGTGTGGTATGTGTGTGTGCGCGCGCGCGCGCGCTCGTATGTATACGCGTGCGTAAATACTATTGTATTTAAGTTTATTTGAATAATAATAATTCAATTTATAGAGATATAACATAAAGAATATAATTGAGTGGGTACAACAGATCCAAGTCAATGTCGAAGGATTAATAACTGTTGCTTTGTTTCTTTAGATTATTATTATCTTTTCTTCTTTTCTTATTTCTTATTTTAACTTGTTATTTATATATTTTTATTATTTTATTCTGAGTTATTATTTTAGTTTGCTCGTTACTAGGTTCAATATCAATCAAAATAAAAAAAAAGTGATTTCTGGACTTGGCTCACAACGTCGGATATCGATTTTTACTTTCCTTCGTTTCAAGTAGCAACGAAATACGACAATTTCGCAACAGTCAGTACTGGAACACGCTTTTTTCATTAGCAACCTGGATTGCTGCCACGATTTCGACCTTACGAGAGAGCAAATACGACTTACACTTGGATAGTTACGGGAAAATAATTTGTTTTCCATTGAAGCCTTGCAATTTAGGATTGCGCTTCGGAATTCGGATGCAGTGGACCAGTATATGTTTTCAAGCGAAATAAGTACGGTTATCTGGTTCTCCTCGACACGCTTTTTTTTTATCATCTCTCTTTGTCATTATTTTGCCTTCTATTTTAACGAAGGTCAATGTGAACAATGATTTATAAGTAGGACGGTTCTATGCTCGATTTGCGTGCGGGATAGTCATTACTGAAATAAGTTAAGTGAGGAACGAAAGCTTCTAATCGAAATCAACGAAGACCTTATTGAGAATTACATTTGTCGATATACCTGGTTTTTCTTTACTTTCTTTACTTTCTTTTCTTTATTTTCTTTACTTAATTTTTTTTATCTGATTATTTTTGGTATTATCTTCAAACAACTAAATAATTTTTCTGATATTTTAATAACGTCGATTATTGACAACATTCGTCAAGAGAAATGAACAGAATTCGCAACAGTTCGCAAAATTCGCAATTCGATATAGATAAGTAGCAATTAATTCTGGAAGTATTACGCTTGTGATAAACTAAGTGCTAAGAGCATATTTATATGCTTCAATTAAAGTTATCTCATTTCGTCGGTATAACGATTGCAGATGTAGTTAAGAAACTTTTACTATTTTAACTTGTCTCTTCGGCCGAGTTCACAAGGTCTTCGTGTCAAAAGGCATCATTATGAAACAAGGAAGAATTAGTCAATTGGCATTCTCCTCCCCCCCTCTTTCTCTCTACACACACACACACACACACACACACACACACACACAC
>NW_017259577.1:42983-43228 GCF_001594045.1 Atta colombica | reverse complement strand
CACACACACACACACACACACACACACACACACACACACACATATATATATATATATATACAGGATAGTACCAAATTTCAGCCTCACAGGTAGAGAGAAAAGAAGAGAAGCGGACGAGATATTAACGTTTAAAAATAGTCGAATACGCACGTCTGCCCGATCTATTATTGCTGAAGATACTATCTCGTTAATTATTATGCAAACTGCAAAATGGTAGAAAACTTTTCGACTGACAATCAATTTAG
>NW_017259577.1:37707-42883 GCF_001594045.1 Atta colombica | reverse complement strand
TATATATATATAAAATATACATTGGATGATCTTAAGACATGCCATAGGTGATTTAAATTTATGCAGCCGCAATTCTGCTCGTGGATAATGCTCCCGGAACAGGGAAAAGCGGAAAAAGCGTTTGTCGATAACACTTACGGCAATGCTCTCTTCGTTTCGATAGCGCCGTCTGTTTCGATAATGCTTTGAAAGGAATAAAGTTGCCTCGGTGCACTTCGAGGTCATCCTCGCATGGAAAACCAAGGAAATAGAAGAGATATAACGAGTGGCTTTGAATCTCTTAAAAATTCGAATCATCAATTTGGAGGATTTTTCGCTTTAAAGCTTAAGCCGAACATATATAGGAACATACAACGTATTACAGGATATCTCGGTTGTTTATCTTAATACACGTACCGAATATAAAATTGTTCATGTTAATTTACATTTTATTAATGAAAATTCTGAAAAAGTATCTTTACAAAATTCACATCTTTACAAAATTAATAACAAAGAAAGTATATTTTAAAAGCTTCGTAAAAGGGATATGAAAGAGGATTATGGAAATTGAGTGTAATCTCATTACCAAATGCACCGATATTTGCCTTGCATTTACTTTATCGGCTTATCAAGAACATACTACCGGTGCACCCCCGACGAAGCAGTCGAAGTTGCTTACGACGCGACGTGTTGAAAGCAATAAACGACTATGCACCAGTGTTGGTAGACACGTCACTCGCATAATTAAGGCCGCATAAAGACGGCGACACGGTGCGATAATGCAAAATCGGTCACCATATTTTGTCATTAAGAAATGGACCTTGTCAGCGCCTATCGTAACACAAAAGACAGCTATGTTTCGTCCTCCCTATCCATCTCTTGCCGTCTCTTCTTTCTATATATCCAGCATTACCTTCTACAATATCGCTTATAATACATTATTTAAGGTAAATGTTCCATTAATTGAACCAATAAAAAGAATCATGATATGATCAATTCTATATTATTATAGATTATTAATGTCCTTACAAAAAGAATTAATACACTAAAAAAAAAATGTATTAAATTTTAAAATATATTTTTGAATATATGTTTGAATAATGTTAATTAAAAATATTAATTAAAAATTTAATTTTAGATACAAAATGTAACATATATTTGGTACAAAAACTATTAATTTGATTTATTATAGCATTTTTTTAGTAATGTTTTTTCACTGTAAGTAAAGGATTTAAACTAACATTTATTAAAATGTAGCACATTTTTCCTCAATGTATCCACGTGAAACTTTGTTCAGCGATCAAAAAAATATTATCATATAAATCTGAATTCTTAACTGAAATTTCAGTGATCTATTATATCGATTGTATCAGTAACTAAACTTCTAAAAAAATAAATTGTTTAAATTCAGTTAGCGATTTTTTAATCATAAAAAATAGATTACATGTTTTAGTAAATACAATGTGTTTAGGTAAATACAATATTTTAAAAAATTCTCGAAACTATACATTATAGACGGTAAACATGAATGAAAATATGATTGTTTCTACAAAACTTGAAATAAACAATTTTTCTACAATAATTAGCAATTAAAATTACATATTTTTATTATTTATTTTTGATACAAAATATTTAGCTTCTTTTTATTTTATTATTTTTTTGTTGTTATTGATAAATGTATTGTTGATTTTTCAATTAGGCATTCAGTTATTAGGAGATTTACATGATACGTTATATTGTGTACTTTTTTATTACTTGTATTCGTTAAAATCAATTTCGTAGTTAATTTAATTGCAAAATTGATAAATGAAACGATTTATTTCCGCCAATTTATCGTAAAACTAGATAATAATATGATATAAATCAACCAATATATAATACTAATTTATTACATTTAACAGAACAGTGATTTAATAAATTGGTAAACTAATTTATTCATAGTACTAGCAAAATTTTAAAGAGAGAAATCGCGATGAATATTGAAACAATACAGGTTATCGCGCGGAACAGTCACGCGCGTTGCATTTCGTCGTTAACTCTGGCGACAGCTACGTTGATCTGCTTAACACCAGCTGTTGGACATGGAAGCGGCGATATTAAAAGGGATAAAGGTAAATGGAAACAGACCATCTCGCGCAACGGACATGTGGGAAAACGACGGCCAGTAACCGCCGCCAAATTACGGTATCGTAGCTTGACGTTGCATTATACAACGGCCAATAAATGTTTCAAGCACGTCGATACTTGACCAATTAACAGTATTCTCGCGTGTATTAATACACGAGCCACTTTTTGATTCTATATATATTTTTCATTCGTTAATTCCTATTGTCAGAGGAAATTTTATTACTTTAACGAGTAGTATTTTGATTCTTGATTATTGATATATTCATTCTTACGATTTATAAGATGTATTTCAAAATGAGATTATTTTTCAAAGCCGTTGTTGCTACTTATATAGCAATAATATAGCAATAATATAAATGTGCAGTTCTCAATCTCTCGTTTTCATATTTCGTATTAATACCTTTTATAATAAATCCTTACCTTTTAAGAGAAAAATTTTAATTTAAATGTCAAAATTGAAATTATTATTATATTAATTATTGACAATTAAAATTACTCAAACTTTCAATGCCACTTTTTAATTGCTTGTAGAAAAAGAACAGAAACAAAGAAAAAAGAAAGAGTATACTTTAAGAATATATAATACCTTTATAATTAGTTATTATGCCAAGGTTTTAGAATTAATATTATATGGTAAATGTATAATATTTTAAAAGAACAGAAAAAAAGGGATATTCTTCCGAACACACTTCTCCGATTGAAATAAAATTTACATAAAAATGAATTTACATAAAAATTAATTTTCAGTGCAAATGAAAATAAGAGAAACAATCTTCAGTGACTTTAATCTTAACAAATGTTATCCAGGATCCTGAATAACATTCATAAGGTTTTAGTCGTCGGTCGATCATTTTGCGTAATGCTAATGCCGGCACTGTAATTTTCAAATCTATAATCTGAAAGATATTTTATGAAAAATAACTTTAGTGTTTTGAAAAGCTCTTGATATCAGCTATTAGATTCTGAAATCAAAAGTAGGGTATTCCATTTAAAAAACTCGATATGATCTTGGCCTGACCTTGGCGACGTCACCCAAAGTTAAACTGATAATTAAAAAATAAGATCAGTAAAGATAGATCTTTTTGAACCCTACAACTTTTGTCTGCAACATTTTTCTATAAAATTTATATTTTCCGAGATATTCAGATGTCTCAACTTTTTTGAAACATTCTGTATATTGTAACAATATTACCTGTAACGTTTCAACTCAATCGAAAGATATCCCACTTGGAAGTAAACAGTCAAAAAACAGTGCGCAAATAAGTATGTAATTAATTGAATAAAATCGAAGTGAAGTCAATTTATTAAAACATTTTGGCACATATATTTGGGTCATCCCCAACACATAAAATTTTCAAATAGAATCAGTAGAAAAAAATCTCATAATTGGAAGAGAAATCACAGGCTCCAATTTTGAGAATATCAGCAATTAATGGTTTATATTTAGTTGAAAAGAAATAACAATGTTGAACATTTCAATGAATGATACAAATGCTGAAAATACGATTCAAAAATGAATTATGAGTTCAGTGTTTGCACTTTATTTGAAAAAATGAAGAAAAAAAAATTCACATCCGAATCTTAGTTCATCGAAATGCAATAAATTAAAAATCATAGAACGTAATTAACAAATTATAAACCAAGTCGAAGTGTATGAACAATAGATATATAAGTATAAAGTGGCTGTCAAAAGTTAAAATTCGAATTTTTTAATATGTTAACTTCATTTTAATCTTGCTAAATGAATTACTTGCGCACTGCTTATCGCGCTTAATTCGTATTCATCCTTTTTACATTATTTTATTACGTTTGATGTTCTAAAATCGTTAATTGTTTTATCAATATATATTACAGGATTTTATAGAATTCAAAATACTGAAATTTATTTCTAGAAAACTTTATATTTTGATTTGTGTCATTGTTATTGCAAGTAAGTGATATATAAACTAAATTAGATTATTTTGTTCTCTCTTTATCTCAAATTATATTATGTGATGTCTAGGAATCGCCAGATGTTCGTTTATTTAGAACGTGTTTCGCAGGATGCACGCCAGCGCAGCGAATGTTCATAACTAAAATAATGCACAATCCGCATTTTTACGCCTGCAAAGTTTCGCGGAGGGTTGCCACTGTAAAATATGTCTGTCATCGGCGCAAGTGAATCAAGGAAAACATCCAGGCAAGGAGAGAGAATGCCAGAAAGAGAGAAAAGTCGGGCGGATGATTTCAAGCGTGAGTTACGACGAAGCTATACGAAGCGGAACGGAGCGGATCGGAGCTACTATACGCGAGATTAAAGGAACAGAGTAAAGGGACACAAAGTGGAAAATGCAGAGAGGTATAGAAAGCGACGTCGATACTCGGCGAGGCATCGGCCAGCGATACAGTTAGCGGGGATTCGATAACTAAACCAATTATCCCGATGCCGATGAGGAAGTTTTAATCCGGTCTTCCGCCATTGCCGCCGCGAATTTTTCGGTGTGGAAATTTTTCTTCCGACTATCTCGTCAGGATATCCCTTTGTCAACGTAACTTTCTTTCTTCCTCGTCCATTCTTTGCCTTCAAAACGATTTACGTCTATGATCGCTGAATCGTTATGTTCGACTGAGCGGCACCGAGCGTCTCTTCTATCATGGATTCAAATGGCTATTTGATAACGCTTCGCAAATGGTGCGTTGAGGAATAAAGTCCTGCGCAATGAAATTAATATCCAATGAAATCAAAATATAGAAGAAAAATTAAATTATGTGTATTATTAAAATTCTTCAATATTATATACTATACCTTTTTAT
Organism: Atta colombica; assembly: GCF_001594045.1. Lineage (NCBI taxonomy): Eukaryota > Metazoa > Arthropoda > Insecta > Hymenoptera > Formicidae > Atta > Atta colombica. Next base: position 37,984 of record NW_017259577.1, on the reverse strand, counting down.
CGCTGGCGCGACAAAACAATATATGGCATATTCAATCCAAGTTTAATTGTTTCTAACTTTTATAAAAATGAGCATATTGTAACACATTTTTTTTTCAAAACGTCAAACATTATCAATTAAGCAAATATAAGGAAGTCCTTCGTATAGACATAAATCTCCCAAAGATATCGTCTTATTTCTTAGAAGCTAAATATTGTATTTATTAATAATTACTGATAAATTAATATGATATATCTGTTTAAGTAATTAAAGAAGTAGTGCGCGCGCGCGCGCGCGC
>NW_017259577.1:25019-37607 GCF_001594045.1 Atta colombica | reverse complement strand
GTGTGTGTGTGTGTGTGTGTGTGTGTGTGTGTGTGTGTGTGTGTGTGTGTGTGTGTGTGTGTGTGTGTGTGTGGTTTGTTTCTATATAATCTATAAAATTCTATCAGCTGAAAACAAATGCGAAAATAAAATTCTGACGACTTTCTTTTGCAAATTGTATAGTTTAAATAATAATCTTTTGTTATTTTTGTCATACTATACGCTATTAAATCAGGGTGCAGTGTAAACCAGCACAAACTGTCTGTAAGACAAATCATAAACTAACAAAATCTTTAGTGTTGCTTTATAAGTCATATATGTCAAATACCCTTGCAGTTGAAGGCAATCCTCTATTTACGAAAAAATCTAAAAAAAATCGTCACGTTATAAGTTTACATCTTGCAAAATAAAATATGCATATAAATCAAAAAATATCTTATGAGGGATTGTTTGAAAAATTTTGAGCCTAATCTAGAAATAAGTATTTTTTTCGGTCAAATTTAGTTTTATTTTTCAATATAATCTCCTTTTAAATCGATATATTTTTCTCAGTGATGTTTCCATTCTTTTTACCCATTCAAATAATAGTTGGCATCTTACTCTGTAAAATAGACTTCTATGAATTGCTCGTTTAATGAAAATCACTGTCCTTCGAGTCAAACTTTGAGCTTGGGAAACAGAAAAACCGTTGGGAGTTAAATCTGGTGAATACAGTGGGTGGTCAATTAATTCCAATCGCAATTCGCAAATTTTTGCCATGACGGCATCGAAGTGTGAGACCATGCGTTATCTTGGAACAGCACTTTCTTCTTTTTCAAATGCGGTCGTTTTTTCCCAATTTCTGCCTTCAGCTATCAATTATAATGATACGTAGTACATCTCCTTTATTATTACTTATTGTTTTACCTTTTTCAAGATAGTGAACACAATTCCAAAAAAAAAGCAATTGCTATCACCTTCCCATCCGATGAAACCGTCTTTGCCTTCTTCGGAGATTCACAATTCGCAATTCACTGTTTTGACTGACCTTCGTCTCAGAAATGAAATAGTGGATCTAAATTTCATCAGTTATTAATCGACGTAAAAAATCCAACTCGTTTCGCTTAAACCGCTCCGACAGAGCTTTAGAAATGTTCGAATGCGTTTTTTATCCACAATAAGCAAGCGCGGGACTCAATGCGCGATTAGCTTACGCATGCCTAATTATTCAGTCAATATATGATAAACACATTATTTCAATATGCCCACAATCTCTGCTATCTCTTAATCTTGATTCGACAGTCCAATGCCATTTCGTAAACTTTTTTGATGTTATCGGTGATAGTTGTAATTATTTACCGTTCCCGAATGCTCAGTCAAGCTGGTATGATCACGTTTAAATTCAGTTACTCATTTTTTCACGGTAACAAATGGGGCAGAATCCTCGTAAACAGTCCATGATGAAAGAATTATTGGTGTGTGCAGTTTGGCCAAACTACATCTACTTTTGTTCCGCGTCGTCTATAATAGGAATGAACTACCAACTGTGAAACATGGGGTGATATTTATAGTTCATTCTTATTATAAATCGTCTTAAATAATGTCTTAAGATGCTAATACAGTCTCTAAATGTAAGAATCGACTATGAATATCGACATGTTTTGAAGTTAATACTGAATCTTTATTTTTATAGAAAGAGAATCTAAAATGCATTATAAAGTGTATCAAACAAAGAAAAATGGCCCTTCCCACTATGAACAATTCATAGACAGAGAGGACAGAGATTTAGACAGAGACACACTGTCCAATTGCACATACTATGTTATTCCTTCTATCATGAAACAGTATCCAACTTGGCTTTAATTTGCTGGAGTATTGCCTTTTAAATGCAAGAACTTAATCGTGGCACGATATTTGATGTTTTCCATTTTTACAAAAACACTGACATTGAGCATAAGTTACTGTCAAACAACAACTGAACGTCCATCCTACAATTTTTGCAGGTATCTTTCAAAGCATGTACGATTGCAATACCAAAATAATTTTGACGAGTAATGTCACCTGCATGTTAAGGCTCAAAACTTTTCAAACGATTTATTCACATCGAAATAAAAAGATTCTAGAAATTCTAATATACATTAGCTTGTAGATATTTGATACAAATAATTCTTGTGAAAGAAAAAGAATAAGAATGTGGTATTAATTCAGACGCTCATTTGCTTATTTCATGAAGAAATTAATTATTTTAAAATTCCAAACGATATTATGAAAACTGCTATCAGAAGTATCATAGAAAACTTTCTATTCATATATTATGTTTATAAAGTTTTATTTTATAGCTTATGTGTAAAAAATGTCCAAAAGCAAAATGGTATGACGGCATCGATAATCTTCCTCTATGTATTTTTATTAGTTTAAAAAAGTTGTAAGCAGTAAAGCAACCAGAAGTTTTGAAAATAATTATTTTTTTTTTAATACTGAATATGTCATATGGTCGTCATCTTTTGATTAATATTCGGTTGAAATCCTCTTGCTAGAGATCGATTACAGTTATCGAAATTGTTTCTTATAATGCTTTTTCTACAAAAAAGTCAATCAGACTTGGTCCTATTTTTTGCCGGAAATTAAAAAAGGATCATTAAAATTTAGAGCGGTTAACCGTTGATTTTTTCCGTTTATTGGAGAACCGGAGATTCGTTTAAAAAGCCAGAGTTTCCGGCTAAAAACCGAAGAGATGATAACCGTGATATAGCACGCGCGCGCGCGCGCGCGCACACACACACACACACACACACACACACACGCGCGCGCGCGCGCGCGCGCGCACGAGTGATATCAAAAAGAGTAAATAACTTTGTACATATCATTTGCTACAATAACATAAGTAAAAAATTAACACATTTTTAGTTCATTGCAAAAAAAATGAAAATATAAAAAAAAGAACATATTTTAAAAGAACATACTTATATTCTCCTACAATTACACCAAAATTGTATTTTCAAATTAATATTTCAAACTCTTCTCTATTAATGATTCAAAATAATCAATTTTATTTACTAGAAAATGTTTTCTGAATTCTATTATTGTGTAGTAAATGAGCGTGATATCTTATGAATATATATATATATATACACACACATATACCTTTTTTTTAATTTACAAATACGCACAGATCTTTGGTAAAAAGATGTAATCAAACATGAAAGAGATAAGCTTATTCATCAAAAGTCAAGGACAATCGGATTAATGGATATGCCGTAAGTGTATATAATTATGGGTTCGATTTGTTAACATAACGATGTATCTGACTGTCTATCAATCTAGCAAACGTTCAACGTCCATCGTCCAGCGATATCCATGAAACACGTTTGCTGTTTTGACTATACCGCAATAGCTCAAATTACGCGTATGTGCATTGTCATTCGATAACTGTGAATGCGATACGTCGACAGATGCTCGGAAATCTATACCTGAACTCGAGCTACAGACGACTTGCTTTTGCTCATAACGCAATATTGCCAAGAAGTAAAACGATAGATCAACAGAAAATAAAAAAAAATTACATGGATGCGAAGAGGAGGATATCAAAAGGAAACTTTTATCGGGCCAGAATGTGTTTCCGAGAATGCTTTTTGTTGATATCTCAGGTATTCATGTTATTCGACTATTCATAGTTGAGTAATCAAACTTTAACGTCACCGCGCGAAACGCCCGACGATCCGGTCGAAATAGGTTCGATGGAGATTGATTGCCCTGGCCATTTGTGGTTTGCGCTAAGTCGCCCAATCGGATCTATCTACGTCCACTCGTAGCGCAATGCACGAAATTAGATCTTCGTTCCATTACATCGCGGCAAACAAAAAGAATTCTACCAGATGCAGCCACATTTGTCACGATTTGCACGAGGTGTGAAAGAGATGCATTTTCTCTCAAAATCTTTCTTGAAAATGTCATCGGAACATTTCAAGATAAAATAAGAACGAGTATAAACAGGGAAGAAATATTTTATCATTCGACAACATTGTCTTTTTATCTGTCAACTGTGATTTATCAAAATGCTTTTACCAATATTAATTTAATTGACTGAATTTAAGTAACTGCTACTATTTTCGGTATAAGTTTCATGAAAGTTTCACTTTATGAAAGATGTTAATATTATTCTATTTTTTACGATGCGCGATGGTCTCTATGATTCTCGCAAAAACACATCTATGATTTAATCTCGTATTATATAATTTAATACGAGATATATTAATACGAGATTATATTATATAATTTTATTATACAATGTCAAACATTCGTTGTTTGCTTATAATGTTCGTACGATTATAATATTTGGTAATATATAATATATGATAATAAAAAAGTTTGGCCAAAGTTGTGTTCAAATCATAGTAGATAACGTATATTTACAAAAAAAATATATTCTATTGTTTATTGTAATTAATATTATTAAATATCAAAAATAATATTAATATTCAAAGTAATCAGCTTTAGCTTTGAGGCTTTTAAGGCGCTTCAGAAACACATAGACGCCATAGATGATGCTACGCTACAGATAAATTTCAAGCAGCCAATAAAGATCAAGCGGTCTTTGTTTCATCAACTGATGAAAATTTTTTGATGCAAAGTATTTTTGGTATTGAATTTTGCTGCACTATTCGAGGTCTATTAAACCCGAAATTTTTATTTCTTTATTACTTACATTTTTATGTGAATGAGCGTTGTGGCATTTCATAACTTTATTTCACAACTCAAAAAAAGAGGATATTAAAAGGAGGCTTTTATTGGTCAAAATGAACGTGTTTCCGAGAATGTTTTTTTATCGATACCTCAAGTATTCATGTAATTAATTATCTTAAAAAAAGTTTTAACAAATTTTTTTGTATTTTATCAAAATTTTTTATTGTTACATAATGTTCGGACTATATGACTAAATGCTTTTATGTCTATTTAGCTGACCTCCCCCTTAATCAAATCTTAATGAATAAATTATATATAATAATAATAAATCCGTAAGAAAAAATTTTTGCGCCCATTTCGTTTAGCTAAAAAAAAATTATTTGTGGGGGGGGGGAGGCTAAGTAGGCTGTCAGACCTTCAAGTGTTAATAACAATCGATTTGGAAAATGAAATACAAGATTTATGTGCTATTTATGCGTTTTCATATTCACGTAATTTTAATTTTTGCGTTGCATCCCTTAAGACATTTCTCTTTTGGAACAAACAGTCAAATTCATCCTTAAGTTGTGTAAAATTACAAAATTACACTATCTAATTATGCAAAATATATCTTTGATTTATGCGCTACTATTTTCAAGCAATTTCGATTTTTGTGTTGCAAAAACCTTTAAGACACTTTTCTCTTGAAGAAAACTCTTAAGAGGAAAGTGTCTTAAGGGTGCAGCGCAAAAATTATATGAATATAAAAGCGCATAAATGGTGCATAAATCTTGTATATTTGATTTTCCAAATCGGGTATTATTAACACATGGAGGGAGAAGGCTGACTGATAGCTTGCTCGGTCCCTTACAAAAAAATTTTTTTTAACTAAATCGAAATGAGTACAAAAATTTTTTCTTACCGATTTTGAAAGCAGATAATTGCGTATTATTATATAATTTATTCATTAAGATTTGATTAAGTAAGGGATGGGGAAAGCAATTAAGCAGACGTAATGCTTTTGAGCTGTGAAGGAAAGTTATGAAATGTCAGAACGCTCACTCATTATTTAAAAATATAATTATAAATATAACTATTATTACTAATTACATTATAATGGTAAACTATAAAAATAGAGAATCCTACTATAATTATATTATCATGCTATTATAGTCCAAATACAGAACACTTTTCTCTCAGAATATAAGTTATTATAAGTTGTTACAAATTGATATCTATTTATATTCTAAAGTTTATGCTTGTTTGTATAAATAATAATAAATATTTTGTATAACAATTGCAAGAAATACATTTGTAAGTTACATTAAAGTTATTTTTACCTAAGTTGTAACAAATCATACAAAATGTTTTTTTTACTTATTTTTTTGATGAATGTATTTTTTTACAATATATTTTTTATTTACTTTTAAATTTTTAAAAATAAAGATTTTAAATAGTTTTATTTTGATTTTATTTTAATTTTCTTTATCCTGTGAATATATAATATAAAACGAACTCGAGTTATGTTGATCCCAGCAGCACAACTGTGCAGTAAATTTGAACAAAACGGTAGGATTGATAAAATAAAGATAATAAAATGTATAATAAAACACTCCAGAGTTGTGTTTCTAAATATACGTTACTACTCAGATAACAAGTTGAAGTCCTTATTGTGACATCAAAATGACGTCTTTTGATGTAAAATAATGACAAATAACATCAGCTTACTACCTAAGTAATGATTTAATAAATATATAAAATTTTGTCACACAAACGTAAGCAAAAAAACAAATTTAATGTATATGACTTTGAAAAATAATAAATTATCAATAATACAAAAAAAGCTTTAAGAATCAACGGCGTTCTTGGTGTGCTAAAATAAATATATTGTATCTCTATAATTTAATAAATAATTATTTCTTTCAGAAATTACTCAAACTTTTTTGTCACTCTGTAAACTCATTTGTCGTAAAATCTAGATTTGTCTTTAAACTCAGGAACTAAAATGCAAAGCCGTCAACGTAAAAAAAACAATGTAAGATTTCGGGAATTATAAAGTGTTGATAAGAGTCACTCAGATGTATATCAATACTTTACAGTCTCCGAAATCTTACGCACATTGAATCTTTTTGCGTCGATGGCTTTGCATTTTAGCAGAGCTTAAATTGGACAAGTCTAATCTAACATATTGAAGAACTTATGAGAATTTTTCATTTAATTGATGATACATTATGTTAAACAATTTTTTTCAAGATCATACATGTATTTCTTGCGTTTTTATCCTGTATTTCACGCGAATTACCTAGGAAACATAACATGGCTTTACGTGCCACGATTGATTCGCGGTGGAAACTAATTGCACGCGCAGTTCCAAGAATTCTTTGCGTTAACTCGCAACACAACAAGCTTCCATCGCATCGTAACGATAGTTGGGAAATCCGGAGCTAACTCCTGTATCCTCGACGTCAGACAAGGAGAAAGCGCCGGATTGTGTTCACGTACATGGACACTTTACTGCCCCACCCGAACAAACTGCACTTCGCAGGGTAATCATTTCTCTGAAAGGATCACTGATCCATGACTTACATTTTCGACGTAACATAATGTTGGTCGATTCTCGTCGATAATTTTTCTTGGTATATTTAAAACATAAAAAATCGGTTTTTGTAATCCGCGGAAACGTCGCGTCTCTTATGATGGCTGCCTAATTAAGTTTTTCTTAGTCAAAGTAGAGAAATATTCCATTGTTATGTCGTCTGAATGAATTTTATGTTCCTGCGATCTATATTAACATATCAGTAGTGCGTCATGAAATTTCAAGTTGAACAAAAGCTCTTCATTTAAGGCTCGTATTTTAATAAGGATTATATTCTTGCGGCTCGTAATCTATTAATTCTCTAATTTAGCGCTTCAATATTTTAGTTCAATTAGTGAATAAGAATCCTTCAAGCTCGAATTCCATTAGTGTTCACATAGATCCATATTTGCGAAATACAAACGGGCGAACATACGCACGTACATAACCCTATTCAGGGTTAAGGCAAGGAATGAAATTAACAGCAAATCGCCATCGCTGCCACAGTTGAGATTTTCCTCTTTCCTAGAAGACCCTCGTTTCCTCCTTTTGAAATGAATAACCCAGAAAAAGACGACTAGCGCAGCTAGTCATTACAAGTTCGTAACGTAATGTATCCTCGCAGTTACATTGTATTAACGTGTTGCCTATTCGTTGGGCCCGGATGCTCGACTACTCATTGTTGCATAAAAATGCGCAATAATTCTTGGTTGCCGCAACCCCCGCGCGTGCTGCTTTGGAAGAGCGATGACCAATTCTTCCTTTCCCCTCCTTCTCATCCTTTTCTGTTTCTGGCAGTCGTTACAAATCAAGCTGCTTTAGCGGGATTACCACGGCGCAGCACTCCGATAGAGAGAAAACTTCGACGAGCTTTATGATCGAAATTTTCATAAGGTCTGGACGTCGACCCTGGCCGGCGGCAAGAGAAAGGTTGAGGGAGGGAGGAGGGGGGAGAGAGGAACCAAGCAGATATAGCATGTAGAAAATATTTCCAGGACGAAAGAAGGGTGCCTCAAGCGCGAACCCGGAAGTTCGGTCATGATTTAAGCGACCACACTTCGAAAATCGCGGAAACATAAAAAACGGACATTCCCTTTGTCTGAAAGAGACAATTCATTAAGCTATGTATGTATAGCATTACCTGGAGATTCTCGCGTGTTGTTGTGTCGTACTATTCCAATGACGTTTCTCGCGGTACAAGCGCGTTCTGATTGCATTCTTTTGTTATACGGGACGTTGAACAACAATTCGGGCGAAAAAATTAAAATTCCCATTTTGCCGCAAACAATTTTCATTAATATAAAACAGTTTAATGTTAATTACACATTAGTGTAAAACTTTTACATCGCGCGATGATTACGTTTGCGCCTAAATTTGCTGCAACGAATTATGGAGCTAATTGCGTTTAATACGTCGATGTAATTTTAGAATGCATCTTCAGTGTCATTTAAAGATATGCAAAACAATCGTTGTCATGCAAATTAGAGCCGTTGAAGTATCGTGGCTGCTAATCGATATCTCGTTGAGTTTAAAGAAAATTTTTTCCAACTTTCCTAAATTCACGATAAATGTCGGTCGGTCCCTTCGTGCCAGTGAATCCATTCAACTAATGGTTACATAACATACTTCACATATGAGGATGCAACATGAACATTATATGATAATGAAATCAACATTTCGCTTGCATACGGTAAAAATGACTAATTTAAAATGCAGAATTTCGCTGGCTGTGCGCAAAATCCGCTGAGAATTTTGGATCACTTGATTTCGCCATTATTCTACGTGAGATTCACGCGTTACCGCCATGAGATATCGCCGCCTTCATCAGTCACGAGTAAACATTGGTGACCGCTGATTTACTAATTGGTCCCATCTGAGCCTAGCCTTTGAATATCCAGACACACAATCGTTATAGAGACACTAATACGGCCGCAAATAGCACTGGTAAATTGCCAATCCTGCGATTAATCGAATTTGATTGAATCTTCGCCTGAAACTCTCGATTGTGCAAACGCAAACCAAAATTTTATATGATCATTTGCTCGCGTATGTTGCAAAGTATTTAACATCAATTTGTATTTAGTATAAGGCCTTTTGTGCAGATATTGTTAATTTTTGCAAAAGAGATTAATCGAAGAAGGCACTCTCGATTGTCCGAACATACTTCGGGAAATATTAATTATGGCTGTTTGTAATGATAATTTATTTTAATTTATAAACAAGATGAAAAGGGTTAAAGTTTAACTATGTTTAACTATCTGTAGCACCGCACGTCGGATATTCAACTTAACGTCACTTAGTATGGTCGAGAATAATTGCATCAGCGCTTTGTAGTGCTCCCAAGGGATAAGACATACTCTATTTTATGACAAAACTAATAGAATTTCCGACAATAACATTCTCTATATGATTACCATATTAATTATGTAAAATATAACATATGTTCTGCAAAAAAAACCAAATAGCGCAAGTGACCGGAAGACATAATATTTCTAATATTGCATGCCTTTAAGTTACGAATTCGCTTTGCGCAAATGTCAAAATGAAAAGTTTCAAAGTGGGTCTAGGCATATTTCTTATAATGCATGAGAAAGCTCACGATATATGATTTGATTTTGCCTATCGTTTTGCAAACGCGCGACCGCCATCGTCATCCTATCGAAATTGGATTTCCTCTTCTTCGGCTATTACCCTTGACTGCGAGTTAATCTATCAATGTCAGTTGCGTTATTCGTTGTTATTAACGCTCGGATTCAAGAGCAGCCAATATTACGGCCAATATTATGCAGCTCAAGGTAGCATGGCACATATAAAAGTACCGCCTCCATTATCGCTTCCTGTAATCAAGAGAATTCCGAAGAGTAGTCGGCTTTTGCGAATACAAAGGACATCATAATTATTTGGAACTGATTCTTCTTGAAAGATACTGCCAACTTAAAAAAATCTAAAAGACATTTCTAAAAGATATTTTTATAAATTATTATTTTGGGACTTAAAGAATAAAACAATCATTCAAAGCTGTCTTATATCTGATGTTTAGCAATTATCATCGAAATAGTAAAAATATTAAATATCATATATACATATTCTAATCATAATTTGTATTTTTTTACATGTTTTATATATTCATATAAAAGAAATATAATTCCATAAAAATAATACTAAAAATAAAAATATTTTTAATAATGATAATTGAAATATTAAATTTTTGGAAAATCTAGAAATATAGATATCTACACAAAAAATTTAGTGAATATTACGATTCTTTAACTTAAAAATACAATAAAAGAGAAATAGAAGAGTTCGGAAAAATAAGTAATCTAAGTGCGTTGAATGTTTAAAACATTCTTATGAATCGTGTCTTGTTAATCTGTTATCCTGACTATCATGCTAAAAACTTGAAATCCGTTGTTAGAATATTATTGAATAATGATCAATGACTATCCTTTGTAATTTATTTTTTCGATAATGAAAGATTAAAAAATTTTGGCTAATAAAAAATATCTTTATATGAAAATCATAACAATAATCATAACAATAATAATAATGATCAATTAAAAACATGGTTTACAATTTCTTATTGATGTAGATCCATTGTCTGAAAAATTTAAAAACGTCATCAAAGATATGGTTTCCGTTGTATCCTTTTACTGTATAAATAAATTGGATAACAGGACAAAAAGATCCATTAGTCGCGACTTGTAAAAGAATATAGTTTATAAACTCTCTTGTAAAGACTGTGATACTTATGTTGGACAAAGGGAAAGACAATTGAAAACGAGAATCTCAGAACACAGGTCTTATATTAATAGAAATACAACAATACATTCTGTAATTAGATTAGGTTGTATCATAGTCATGATTTCTGTTGGGAAGATCAAAATTTTGGATGTTGTACGAAATTACAATAAGAGACTGATATCAGAGATGATCAATATAAAACAACAGTATAGCATTAATCTGAAAATAGACACAGAACTGTTAAATTAAGTATATTATAGTTATTTTAACAACTCTTAATTTTGTTTTTATTATTAACATTAAACTTAATTTTTAAATGATCGGTGAACCATCATTATTTTTAATTTTACTGTTTAACGATATATGAAAATCATTTTATAAAATTAAAAAAAAATAAGTTGAAAACATCATTATGTACCGCTTTTAAACAGCGATGCGTTCTTCTGTAAGAAAAAATATAATTTAATAAAAATAATATATCACACGGGTGTATGTCCAAGCCTCAGAATTCTTTTCATGAGAAACGAAGAAATTAGGAAGAGACAGGGAAGGACGCAATTGACACTGCTCTTATAGTTGCTCTGAGACACGTGCAAGTTGAAAGCACTTAAATATACCTAGATGTGGGTCAATGTCAATATGAGACGCTATTATCCAGTCTGAAACAATGCATCCGTTAATCCTTTTTTAGGTCAAGAAACTTAATTCTTTCGATCAGAGATCAGGTCCGTACAATCTTTGGAAAGATGAAACGAATCGAGGGGAGGTGCCGAAATAAATTATATAATAAATTTATTTAATTGTACTTATCTATATATAAATTTTATTTATTTAGTTTTATATAGAGGGGAGAGGAGGATAGCTTCTCAGGTTCATAAATTACTATGTAATGAAATCATTGTATTTTTGTTGCTAGTAATTATATACTATAGATATTGAGGTATAATAATAAATAACATTGAAACAAATATCATAATGACATATATATTTTATTTATATTTTAAAAAAGCACTCTTTTTGTTCAAGAGTACTCTTCTGAGGAGACAGTTTTGAATTACTCTGGGGGTTTTGAAATTTATTATAAAAATAAAAGATTAAACGTTTTTTATGTACTAATTTATTTATATAAATAAGAAATTCTCTTTTTAAAATATAATAAAAATTGAAAAATTAAGAATCTTTAATGATTATGTTAATCAAAATAAAATTAAAAATATAATAAACTCTGCTTTTAAATTATCAACATTTAAGTTTCAAATAGACTCTCTCTTAACTCTTATAAAAAACTTATAAAGCGATTTCACATCTCAATCAGTAAAAATATATGTAATGCTATCATTACAAGAACTCAATAATGAGTGATGCTTTCTAGTATGCGACACAGTATGACACAGTGATCATGTTATCTTCGTTTAACATTAGCAAACAACAAGAATATAATGATTTACTGTGTTACACTGTGTTATCTGTGTATCTCTTGCTACATCAGACAATTTGGGAGATTAGAAAATAATCATGTAATCGGATAATTCAGTTTCTATTGTACTGTATATAAATTATTACAGGCAGCGTTCTTTATAACAATTAAGTATGAAAATATTTGAAAAAACTGTATATTTGTATCTGTCATACTGTCAAAAGATTATGATAAA
>NW_017259577.1:23788-24919 GCF_001594045.1 Atta colombica | reverse complement strand
TTTTCCTAGGAAGCAAAAACAAATTTATTCAAAGTACTTGCCCTCGCTAACTATACATTTTTCCCATCTTTCGGGCAATTTGTGTATACCACGCCAAAAAAATTCCTCATCTTTCGAGGCAAACCATTCATCAAGCCATTTTCGGATGTCTTCGTAAGAATCGATGTGCCGCTCAGCGAGCGCGTGGCCCATCGACGAAAACAGGTGATAGTCCGAAGGTGCCAGGTCTGATGAGTAAGCGGGATGGGGTAGCACTTCCCAGTTGAGTGTCTCCAAGTAGTTTTGGATCTTTGTTGACGTGTGCGATGGTGCATTGTCGTTGAGAAAAATCAGCTTGTCATGTGTTTTCCGATAATGCGGCCTTTTTTTACGCAGAGCACGGTACAATTTAATCAGTTGTTGGTGGCAACAATGAGCATTAACAGTTTCACCAGGTTTTAAGCTCGTAGTAGATGACACCCTCCTGATCCCATCAAACGCACAGCATCGTCTTCCGTCTGAAGCGATTTGGTCTTGAGGAAGATGTTGATAGTTAGGCGGGATCAACCCAAGATTTCTTGCGTTTAGGATTCTGAAAATAGATCCACTTTTTATCGCTCACAATCCGATGCAGGAACGACTTTCTTTTTTGTCTGGCAAACAGAATTTGACATGTGTTGTTCCATCTGCCTATCATTCAGTTCATGCGGCACCCATTTTCCGATCTTTTGAACCTTCCCCATAGCATGTAGCCGCATGGAAATGGCTGCTTGAGAAACACCCAATTGCTCGGCAAGCATTTTTTGCGATTGGGTATCGTCCTCGTCCAAAAGAGCCTGCAATTGACAGTCCTCAATCTTCCTGAGCCGATTTTCACGCTTCTTGTCACTCAGGTCAATTGTCGTCATTGAACCGGCAAAACCAATCTCTGTACATTATTTCCGATAAAGTATGTCGCCATAGGCCTCTACAAGCATTCGATGCGATTCGGCAGCCGATTTCTTCAAATTGAAACAGAAAAACAAAGCTTCCTGCATATGCTTTTTTTTTAGCAAAAAACTAGACATGATTACAAAAGAAAAAATGTATGTTGTTATATGAAATTGCTGACGATGTGCACTGGTTAATGTTGACAGATGTCAAACACATAAA
>NW_017259577.1:21704-23688 GCF_001594045.1 Atta colombica | reverse complement strand
ATATATATATATATAAATCGTGTCCGATGTTCAACACAATCAAACATAACATTATTATATATTTACGCGTAGGGCTGAATCTTATGGCACATACAAAAATGTAAGGCAATAACACGTAAGCAGTAAGCAAATTGGACAATCACAATAGAGATCGTAAGGTTAGTAGCAAATCCAATGTTACGATTTTCTTACTGCTTACGTCTTTGTATATGCTATGAACTATCTTACGTTTTTGTATGTGCTATGAACTTTATGGGAGCTCGCGTAGCTCGCGATAGTCGCGACTGAAATGTTCTAAAATGACCCGTGATTCGTTTATTCAAATCTACTCTTATCAGTCTATTGAAAAAATATCTTATTTCATTTGTGATAAAAAATTAATATCAATAAAAAACAAACATCTTTATTATGTAGATATGAATGTAAGAAAAAATACGTAACGCAACAAAATGTTATTTAATGATTTAATTTTAAAATGTTTTACGTGTGCGAGATGAAACGTTTAGTACCAAGACAACGCTTCTAGGTTAGTAGTGTTTGATCTTATCTAAATAAAATTATCTAATTATAGATGATCTAGATGAAATTTTGATCTTATTTTTATCTAGAGAATAAAATTATTAATTATCTTATTTTAGATGAAAAAAAGTGTCATCTTTATCTAGAATAATGTTTAGATAATTTAGTTTATATTTTACATTTACTAAAATTGTACATAATTTTAAAATATTTTCTTCTAGTAGTTCATGTTTGCAGAAAAATTTTCAGTTTCAGGAAGAGAGTGGATGCATTCAATAGCATATATAACCATTCACTTGTACTCAAATGAGAAGAATCTTTTTATTCCTGCACTAGAAATCTCTTTCTCTCTTTCGCCAAATATAAAACATATATCTATCTCATTTAAAATACAGTAGTCTGATATTTGTTTAATGAATGTAAGTGTAAATTTCCTAACTATTGTTACACGATGGAATTCGCAATATGACGCAATTGTATATTCGCAATTAAAAAGTGTATAAAGTGAAGCTTAACATCTTTTTTGAATAATTGAAGATTCAAAAGTTGAAACCAAATGAAATCGAATTTTTAAAAGAATTTAATATAATCATGTCTCCCCGAGGCAACAAGCCTCGATCTGTTACAAGAGGAAAAAGTGATTTTTTTAGGTTTGATAACACTTATTGTATTAAAAGAAAAGTGAAATTCACACATTTATCATTTTATAAACCATTGGTAGTTGGTATGGTATTTAGCTTAGAAAAATAATTTAAACATATTTATGATTTTAATTCATTTGAAAGTAAATTTATCTTGGCTATTATTTCTTTATCAAGATTTAAATTAAAATAAATGCCAGAACCATATATGGAAAAGGGCAAAAAATTATTTTTGCAAGAATTTCATAACATATATTCTCAAAATATAATTCTTCAAAATATAATTAACTTCCGAAAATAAATCGTCTTCTAGTAGTAGTGGAGAAGATTTTTTCCGTGATGTAGATAAAAAAAAGGGAATTTTTAATTTGACACAATCAAACATGAGTAGCACTATAAAAACATTTTCATATTTGAAATCAAAATCAAAGGATGTAAACTCTCTTCATTCTTATTCAAATGTAAAAAAAATATTTTTTAAGTTTAATACATCTTTGCATCATCAGTGAAGCGTTTTTTCAATTCTGGGCAACAAATGTATGTATCTTGACAAAATCGTTTGTCCGATAATATGTTCAGAAAACGATTGTTTTTACACAATAAAGATTTATGAATAAATGTGTGAATGTCAAGCTAGCTGTGTTTGGTTAACAATCAATGGTTAACAATGGTTATTACATCTTTGCGACCATGTAATTAATATAGAGGAAAAGAACTATATAGAATTTTTATTAGTCTTTGTAATTTTTCATTATTTCTTTGAAAATTCTAAGAAAATAAATAATGAGTTATTAAATATTAAAATTATTAAATTTAATATTTTT
>NW_017259577.1:19683-21604 GCF_001594045.1 Atta colombica | reverse complement strand
TTATTTTCAAATTCCTGCCAGCCGTTCCTATGACCGCAAAATATGCAAATTATTGTACTTCTCTATGCAAACGCGGTCTACGTTCTCAGTCGGAAAATTCTTCGAATTCTATGTGCATGCCCACTTGGTTTCCATTTCTCCACTGCATCTGTGTGTGACGCATTCATCGAAATCATAGGATACACTCAACGAGTAACATTTCTTATTTTTACAGATTTTTGCTGTTTCATATATTACAAGAAATATATATATACATATATGTATATATTTTATATATATATATTTTATATATTATATCCGAATATTTATATACATTTTATGATAGTAAAAATTATATAGTTGTATATGTTGTGTGTGAGTATGCGTATATAATTAAGGAAAAGTAGGATATACTAATCGGACTTTTTAAAGGTTTCAAGTGATGCGAAAATTTCATCGATGATTCTATTATCATCTGGAGGGACCAGGGAATAAGAGGGAAAAGGAAATTCTAAATTTTGGGAATCTTGGAGAGTAGAGGAATAGGAAGGAAAAGGGAAAAATTCAAACTCCAAGGATTTTTCAGGGGGTGTTCACTCGGGAGAATTGATGGGAGTGATCATCTGTGATGATTAAGTCCATGACTGAGACGTCGGTGAGAGACTGATCTCTGAATTTTTTTATGTAAATTGGCCCTCTTAACCTATCGACAGGCTTGTGGCGAGATGAATTCCCTAATTTATTTTTTCTTAATAATGGAAAGATTCGTTTGTTTCAATTTTTCAAACTTGCTTCCTTTGGTTCGCACTATGTTTGTTGCGCCATTTATTCAAAATTTTCTCTTGTAAGATTGATAGTTAGAGGAAAATGGAAGATGATAACAATTCCAGAAGAGAGAGGAAGGATATAGATTTTCCAATAATTATGATTTAATTCTAAGAAAAAGGCAAAAGGGAATGAAATCATGAATTACTTGAAATATTTTACTTAAATAATTCTGGACAAGATGTGTGAATTACTTGAAGCGTTTTACCGCTTAAGTAATTCTGGATAGAGAAAAAAGTTAATTACTTGAAGCGTTTTATCGCTTAAGTAATTTTGGATAGAGAAAGATGTGAATTACTTGAAACATTTACCGCTTAAGTAATTCGACAAGAGAAGGAATTAGGGTGACATTTAAGAACCTCTAGGAAAAAAGAAGAGATTGAGGAAAAAAAAAGAAAAAAGGAGCGAAAGAATATAGATGGCCAATAAATTTAAATTAAATTATAACAGAAAAATTGTTTCTTACTATTGCATTGAATGAAGTTGACAAAAAATGTAGGAGTCCTCGTTGAAACTCTGGTGAATATCCGGTAGGATCGTGCAAAGGATTTTTAGGATCCTATCTTTTTCATAAAGTTCGTATTAAAAAAGCTTTAAAGAGTTTAGAAAACAAAATAATTAAAATTATATTTATTTATTTTGTTATATTGTATACATATATGTATTATACAGAGTGTCTGGAAATAATTGCCAATTCATGAGCAGGTAGAGCGGACTAAACTGAGTCGAAAAGTCCTCTACTATTTTGTAAATTTCCCCAATAGTTAATGAGATATTAATCCTTAAAGATAGTGAATACGCACGCTCGCCCGGCTACTGCGAAGTATATATGCCTATCATTTGGCGCGCGGACCTTGAGAGTTGGGGATTGGCTGGCAAGCGCCCCGCGCCGCGCACATCGCGGCAAGCCTCCATAGCTCGGACGGCGCACTTGCCAGGTTATCCCCGTTCCCCATAGCCCGCGCGCCAAGCGATCGGTAGGCGTATACACTTCGCAGTAGTATTCGGCTATCTTTAAGGATTAATATCTCGTTAACTATGAGGAAACTTATAAAATAGTAGAGGACTTTTCGACTCAGTTTAGTCCGCTCTCTCTGCCCATGAAATATTTGGCGAT
>NW_017259577.1:10399-19583 GCF_001594045.1 Atta colombica | reverse complement strand
AAATAATTCATTGCTACGTTAATAACTTAGTTTATTTTTCATTTTTTCCATCGATCAGATTTGAATATCGCGAGTTGAAGTAGAAAGTCTCGCGAGTTGAGTTGATCCAAGAGCTGCTAGTTGTGTATCATAAAAAAATATATAAAAGCCATTTGGTTAAATAAACAATTGCATCACTGATATATAATTTCACATTAAATTTTGCATATAAAGATTTTATTAAATCTTTATAATATAAATTTAAATTATTACTTTTTTTGATGTGTAAGTGAAATATAATGAATATTATTTGCATGTGCAAATTAAATTGGATAGAGATTAATTTACATAGAAATAATAGATAATATACATAAAGCCCAAGACATAATGCGAAAGAATAGCGGTAATGATAGAAATAATACGATTTCAATCTGTCAGAAATCGGATACATCGTAATATATAGTTTCTGATAGGCTCATCCAAAAAAATATTCTGCCGATAAACGGGAAATTCCTCTTACAATTAGCATTTTCTTTAAGCAAAAAATCTTACATGAATTAGGCGCGTGTATTTATAACACGTATTCATCATATAAATAAGGACACATGAGTCATGATCAAAAATAAATTCCTTTATAAAAAATTCTATTATAATAATTCGAATAGCTTTTTGAAATAAGAGGGTGTACAAGATAGCGGCATGCTTATTTGTTAGAAAATGTTTATCATTTACGTACTACGCGTACTTACGCGTGTATGTCAGTATATGCAAGAAGACTAGCATTAAGAAGATTGCAATCTTAAATGTAGCACTTTATAATTATACGAAATTTCTTGTACAGTATCTTCTTGAGATTGCATATAAATGGAAAATCTTCTGATTTTAACATGGAATCGCTAAACGGCAGAATATTTTATTTTGGATGTTGAAATCGTTATTCTATAACTATCACTATTTCCTCACATTATACCTGATGTTTAAAACTTCGAGGCCCCTTAGCACTGGGAGCGGTGCATGCTATGAACTTCTCCTTTGCATGGCCCTCATATCCTACTGATCGAATTATAACGATAATTAGACTCGCGGAGAGTTTATATTTATTCTCGCGGAGGATGATATGCTCTTCTTTCCTTTTCGCAGTCGGAATTGAACTAGCGTCTTTTAGGAATAGGATTACTTGGAGGAATTCGATTACTGGAGATTTTAATTAGTCTTATCTAGGTTCGGATGCGCGTGAGCATCAAATACTAATAATCAAAGCTTTTCTGTGAGAGATTTATTTGGCAATGATTAATCTTTCGACCTAGCTAACTCAGAGCCCTATAAGTTAAATTTGTCAACTAGAAAAATTGAATTTTTATTATTTTGATTATAATCAGTATTTATATAACTATCAGATTTGTTATTAAAAATTTGTTATTAAAAAAATTATTTATTCTCTAATTATGCAAGTAGTTTGTGGCAAATGTTCCACAAAAGAAAAGAATCGTGGAGTTCTCCAGACATAACATAGAATTGTTTGTGGCAGATCTAAATATACAGTCATATATAATATGTATCATATATAAAGTGTATAAAAAAAACATGAAAGTTTTCTTTAAAATATTTTTAATACATCTTACCATTTTGATAATAATTACTTAGAATAAAAAATCAATTAACTTTGATGGATTGTTTTATTCCTACACCGAAACTACAATATATATATATATATATTGGGGGCATTTAAAACATTCATCTGAATAACACGCTTGTTTTTAACAATAAAACAAAAAGTGTCAAACAAAAATTGCTTGGTTTCGAGGGGCACATAATGTGATGTCAATAATTGTTTTGTAGGAGGCGTAAAGGATAGACAAAGGTCAAATCTGTTTTTTTTAATAGAATAATGTTTTTTTTACTTACATTCTGATAGAGACATTTTAAGAGACATTTTAAGTCATTGTATTCGTATGGATACAATGACGTATAAGAAGATCATTCAAGATTATGCAAGGTCAATAATGGAAAATAATTGAATGTAATAAAAAATAAATTGTTTCCATACATTCTTTAAATAATTTCGTGTCTTCTCTTCTTGTTGATATACCGCTAATCGTTCAAGTGTATAAATATTTACATATCGTTTAAATTGAATCGCACATAGCATTATACATATTTATTGCTCAATTTGAATAATCTGTCGATCAAAGTGCGTGTCTTGCGAAATGCGTTATACGAAAAAGTTGATATGATTTTCGTCTATGGTAAATGTCGCCAAATTATGAGAGAAACAGTACATTTCTACTAAATCCTACTACTTTAGTCACTAAATCCACGTATCAATACAAGATAGATAGTAGATGTACAATTTTGCTTTCGCCTTTTTTCCGAAATTCGAGACTTTATTGTAAAAAACTGGTTATACATTTATGATTCAAAATATTGTCCATCGCTGGCCACTACTTTCTCCTATCTTTCGGGTAGCGTACGAATCCCGCGTCGAAAAAATTGGTCATCTTTTGAGGCTATCCACGAATCGATCCAATTTTTTACTTCTTCATAAGACCGGAAGTGCTGGTCAGCCAGGTCGTGTGCCATTGATCGAAACAAGTGATAGTCAGAGGGAGCAACGTCTGGAAAATACGGCGGGTGGAATAGGACTTCCCGTTTCAACGTTTTCAAGTATGTCTTGACCACTTTCGCAACATGGGGTCGAGCATTGTCATGCTGCAAAATCACTTTATCGTGTCTCTCGTTGTATTGCGGCCGTTTGTCTTTCAATGCTCGGCTCAAACGCATCAATTGCGTTCGATACCGATCGCCTGTGATTGTTTCAATCGGTTTTAACAGTTCATAATACACTACGCCGAGCTGATCCCACCAAATACAGAGCATGACTTTGGAGCCGTGAATATTCGGTTTGGCCGTCGACGTGGAAGCATGGCCGGGAACTCCCTATGATTTTCTGCGCTTGGGATTATCGTAATGAACCCATTTTTCGTCCCTAGTCACAATGCGATGCAGAAATCCCTTCCGTCTTTGCCTTTCAAGCAGCTGTTCACAAGCAAACAAACGCCGTTCAACATCTCTCGGCTTCAATTCATACGGCACCCAATTTCCTTGCTTCTGAATCATTCCCATGGCTTTGAGGCGTTTTGAAATGGCTTGTTGAGTCACTCCCAATGATCGTGCCAATTCTTCTTGATTTTGACACGAGTCTTGCTCAAGTAATGCCTCCAATTCTGCATCTTCGAAAACCTTCTCTTTTCCACTATGCCGGTCTTCGACGTCAAAATCACCGTTCTTGAAGCGTTGAAACTCCCACTCACGACACGTTCTTTCACTAATAGCGGCCTCACCATTTGTAGTATTTGAGAGCATTCGATGAGCTTCAGCCGCAGATTTCTTCATATTGAAGCAAAAAATTAAAATCTCCCGCAAATGACGAGAATTTGGCTCGTAAACTAACATTTTCAATCGAGAATAACTTTATGATGCAGACACAAATCGACTAATGATTCTATGGGGTTATGTTGACAGATGCCCAAGTTTATTGTATGACGTCTATGATCTATTTATTTCGACCACCACTTACCGCTAAAGCCATCTATAGGAAAATGGCGGAAGCAAAGTTGTACCTAATACTTGAACTTGTGAAAATGATATTAGTTGACGAAGTGTTCTGCGAATACTCCATTCCAACAAATTTCATCCCTTCCATATCTCATTTCATCAAGAGTTACATGGCAATGATTTTCAAAATCGTGTACAATTCTATGAATTGGGCTCACTATAAAGATTACAAGAAGATGATATGTTTATCACTAAAATCTTATTTACTGACAAAGCTACATTTACAAACAATGGATAGATATAAAATAAATCTTCGCAATATGCACTATTGGTCATTAGAAATTAGTGGATGCGAGAAGTAGGCAAAGACTTTGGTCTATAAATGTCTGGGCCGGAATTCTTAATGATAAAATAATTGGTCTTAATTTTATCGATGGATTAAATAGTCGCAAGTATGCACAAATTTTAACAGAAGTATTGCCACTATTATTAGAAAATCTTCTACTGAACGTACGACAATTAATGTGGTACCAGCAAGATGAATGTTCTGTTCATTCTGCACGGATTATTATTGAATTGTTAAACAGAAAATTTGAAGATCGTTCCAATCGGATTGGTCGGTCAGGAAATAACAGATGGGCCGCATGTTCCCCAGATTTAATACCTATGGATTTTTATTTGTGAGGAAAGTTAAAACAATAAGTGTACAGCGAAATGCCAATAATAAGAGAAGGCATGAAGGAGGATAAAAAGAACTTCCGTTGCGATTGATCCGAATGAAATTCGTTGTGCAGTGTTACTTACGGCTCTTCTCTCATTGTCTCGTTCTTAGTGCAGCATGTGCTGGCCGAAGCACAACCGCATATGGACATAGGCTCGTACTTGTGTATGTGAAACATGAAGTAAGAGAGAAGGCTCAACTCCGTGAAAAAAGATAGAACCGATTTGTGCCGAATTGAGAGGGAATCTGCTATCAGAATAATCTGCACATTTGACCGCCATGTTTGGCAGCTGTACCAGTTGTACATGAAATAATTTCTTAAGAGTCCTCTATATAGAAGTAGACATAGAATCTTAAGTCGTAGGAAAGTGATCGATTCTAATCAAATCTTTTCCTTATATTTGATTGTGATTGGTTGGTTTCCTACGATTTAAGACTCCACGACCATTTACGACTTCTATGTAAAAGATCCTTTACTTTATGCAGTTGTACATAGAGCTACACATTTCTTGTTGTTCGATTTATATTTTTAATTGTGAGGTAAATCTTTTATTCGGATAACTTTTAAAAGAATCAAGCCACAACAATTGGGAAACACTAGCACGGGAGACAATTTTAATTGCTCTTAACTCAAGTTTCGTTATAATAATGAACCGTTTTAATAACGAAATTTGCGTTATTAAAAATTACAGAATAAATCTACAGCTGCTAATAAAATAGATAAAGCCAGCAAATAAAGCAAAATAAATAAGATTGATTATTGCAAATAATGTCCAAATGTGCACGTTATTCCTTTCAGCAAATTCTCTCTTAATTTAACTCATAAACTGGTTCCACTTTTTCCTTTCATGCGGTATCAAGTTGAACCTCCTTCTCTCTTACTTTGTGATATGGAGCTACCAGATTGCCAAGTGATGGCGCTGGTCACGATGTCGTAAATCGTTTCTGAAATAGCGTTCTATCATCGGCTGAGTATAGGATTGCTGTATATTTGGTGAATAACAAGGATAAATAATACATCATACGCATCATGCGTGAAATGGAACGCGCCCAGATGTATTGTGTTGACGATAGCGGGCAATTGGAACGCAACTTGTGTCATCGTGTGCAAAAGTGTCTAGGTATATTGCAATTGGAAAGCACCCATCGTTAACTCGTTTTCTGCAGTTATGTGAATCCTCGATTTTTTGCGTGAATACTACTTATATTAATAAATTCTACTGAATCGTGATTGATAAAGAGCGAATGATTTTCCAAAAATGAATTCAATTTAAATTCTGATTCTGATTTTCATTTTGAAATTTTTTAATTTGCTTTGCATGCTTATCTTGAATTGGTTTTTTGACAAATTCACACTTAGAAACTACACGGGAAAAATTTATGTTTGCGACGACTCCAGCGCAACTCGAGTTCTCAAAGTCATAAAGAATGGACTGCACGATCCTATCTAAGTAATATAGTTGACAAAAATGAGAAAGAAATCGTGAAAAGATGGCAAATTTCCCTCTCATTCTCTCTCGTTATATCATTGAGTAAAAAGAGATAAAAAAATGACCATCTTCTCATTTTTGTCGATCATACTTATAGCGAATTCGGCAGACCGCACTAGTGCGCACTAAGTGCGAACTTTTTCAATGCCATAATTCGGCTTGTGCACACGCACTGTTTCAGTGCGTTAAGATTGTCATATTCGGCAAATAAGAACTGAGCCAGTGTAGTGCTGAATTTATATTCGGATCAATCAATCGAATGAATCGAACGAGTTCAAGAAATATTGTACTGAAGTTTCTGACAGTGCAATTTGGCATAACACTAAAGTGGTTTTACACTCGCACCATCAGGGCAACACTAGAGCAGAGTCATATGTGCCGAATTCGCCATTAGGATCGCAGTCCATTTTCTATTACCATTTTCTATTATTAGCCACAACACAGATTCTTGCATAGTGCATAAAAAATCAACCAATTGAAATTCTTTTTTTCAAGAATGGAAGAAAAGAAAAGATTCTGATTAGCTGATTCGCTTATGCACTATGCATTATGCGTTATGCAAAAGTCTGTGCTGCGATCTTTTGCCTTTGTGAACCCCCACCGCACGCTACATGCGGTTGAATCTAGTGCGAAGTTATCATAGTTCCACATTAGTAACACGGCTTGAATATTGGAGTCATCGCAAAAGCAAATTTTGTGGAGCTGGAACGTGTAACTTCAGTGTGAGTTATTCGAGTTAAGTACCCAGATAGCAAAATGTTAGCACGATGTCGACAGATAACAGATTTGATCAGAAGATGTTAGCAGACTAACCATAACTGATCGCAACTGATTCTGCTCCTGTTCTATCGACAGAACCTATTAACATATATGCAAACAAATTAGCAGCAAAAATCAAACAGAACCTGCTGACAGAATCTGGTAGCAGATTGCAGAACAGAGTCTGCTAACATAATAGCAGATTGGCAGTAGAAATCAAGCAAGATCTGTCATTTTCATTTAAATCGATCTAGTTTGTTAAGAAATTTTACATTCATATAAAAAAATGGTCATATAATATATAATTATACATTATTATATATTTATATATACTGTCTGAAAACTGGAAACAATCAATACAGTTTTATTACTAAAATATTATTAATTAGCTTCATATTTCAAAATATACATGAAAAAGTTATAAAATAGCCAAAAAAAAATTCGGAGATTCAGAAAGCACACTTAGAAAGCACTTAGAAATCTCTAGAGTTATTTAAATCTCTATTTGATTTACATATCAATTCTTATAGGACTCCTGGACATTTTCTTCATACGAGAAATAAGTCCATCTTGTGACGAGACTGTATATGAAAATAATAGATCGGTTTCTGCTGCCAATCTGCCGTCAGATTATGTCAGCAAGTTCTGCTCGGTTTCTGCTCACAATCTGCTGTTAAGTTATGTAACAGATTCTGTTCAGTTTCTGTCACCAATTCACTGGCATAATATGTCATCAGGCTTTGTCATATTTTTGACAGCAATTTGCTAACATTATCTGTACAAACTCTGTAATTTATTGTTCTTCTGCAATCAGAAATTGGTAGCAGACTCTGCTCAAAATCTGTTTCTTTAGATTTGGCTATCTGATGCGAACCGACCTCCAACCGAGTTTCTCCCTCTCCCCATTGCTTTCTTCGAAGATTCGCCGAGCCATGTTAACTATCTCCATGCAAACCGTTGTAAACGCAAATTTTTTTTCATGTATTAGTATTTTGATTTTAAGAAAACCGGAGGTGAAAGGCAAGCCTTTGTAAGAGCGATCAGCAATAAATGCCGAACATTCGAAGGTAACTGCTAAAACTAATGTATATTTGCATTTAAAATGAAATAGATATATGTATGTTTAACATTCAAAAACAAGACAGTTTTAAAGCGCAAGCATATGAGTCAATTCGTTGCATTACAGAAAAAGAACCATTTATATAAAGTCACTTCGTGACAAGCAGTAGTGGATAAGATAATAATAGAAAGAGACCCGAGAGAGAAACTTATCATTTTAATTATCATAAAACAATGTGCAGCCGATCACAGAAATATCTTGTAATATCTTTTTTCGATGGATCTTGGAACTCAGTCTTGCTCGTAGAACGATTGAACGTAAATGATTAGGTCCATAAGTAAGAATCAATCACTTGATGAACAAGCTGCATTCCATCGAAAAACCCATTGAAATAAAAGTGTTGCCACTTTTTTGTGGTGGCTGTACGATAAAACTTTTGGACATTATTCGTCATTAGTATTACAAATCAAGCTTATATTTGTTCAGGCCGTAATCAGACGTCGTTATGATGCATATAATCGTACCTTTGCTGAGGAAATCTGAAAATGCATCTGAAAAACAATTCAGATCTAGATATAGATACAAAAACTCGAAGTCGAATATATCTCAGATACAAGTTGGATACAACATATATAAAATGTAAATACAAAATATATTTCTATATCTCTATACAAATATCTAGGTACATGCATAGACCAAGCATATAGCTTGAGACATGGCCGGCGAGAAGGAAACATAATTGGATTTGTATCTAGTGGCAGTATTGTCTCATTATATAATATACATCTTTTAGTTAGTTTTAAGGAGAATGGCTATATGCTACCAGAGAACGGTTGTAATAATAACAACAAGAGAAATTAGGTCTGTTCTTTTTGACTGAATTTTTGTATAGTTCATTTTTCTTTCTTTTTTTTTCCAGGAGAAAAGAAAAGGAAGAAAGATGAACTGATGCATTCAATAAAAAAAAAAACAGGCTTACTATTCAATTGTATTGTATAAGAATGAACGGACTTTGATATTAATTACATGCATTACACTCTGTGCCTGTATATAAGTAAGATCGCTAAATCGAACGCTATAAATTTTTCGATCTCTCTGTAACAGTAGAAAATGGGGGATGCATCATGCGCTATATGTAGTTATGCCCATGATACATAGTGGGTACGTCTATGCACAGGATGTAATCACGTGACAGTCGAGTGATCAATCAGAATTGTTGACAAGTTACATAGTTTCGTGATAAATTCAAATGTATTATTTATCATTTAACTTTTTAGCATACTTACAATGCTCCTTGCAATACATTTTAACAAATACAAGCACAAGATAAATATTTAAAAACAATGAATACAAAAGAATTTATTAATATAAAAAGAAATACTAAAAATAAAAATATACTATATGATATATCTATTTATATATACTTATTCAGAAATTTATTTAACTCTCAAGTACTAAGGTTGTCCTGTGAGACCATGCGAAAGAAAAAAACGCTATATTTATATCTGCATGTTATATCGGTTTGCTTAATAAAATATTACAATTGCTGTTTTTATTCTAATTTTTTTAAATCAATGTTTCAGGAATCAATCTTAGTAAAAGTGTCATTATTTTACTTTA
>NW_017259577.1:5143-10299 GCF_001594045.1 Atta colombica | reverse complement strand
TTATTATATACTAATATTATATACTAATATTATTATATATTAATATTATTAATTACAATATTATTAATATTATTAATAATTATTTAATTATATTAGTAAATAAATCAAGGACAACAACAACATTCATTATTTTTCTTATATATTTACTATTTGCATTAGTAATATCACAAAATACAATCACAAAGAAGCAAATTTCTTGCATACACACATCTCGAAAATACTAAATTGCTAATGCTCAATTATACGTTTTTAAAACTTTTGATAATGGAGATATCTCGATTTGCACAGACTTTACACCATTTATTAATGCAAACTGCTTCATCTTTTGGAAATAAAAAATATTTTATCGGAAAATTTTTCGTTTTCCGATAATAATTTTTACAGCCTGTACACTTCATTTTAATCTGTGATTACAAAATACAATCACTTTATAAACAGATGTACCCGCAGTCTTGATTTGCGGTTATGTTTGTTTTTCTGCTCAAAACGCTTTTTTTAAGCATCGTTTCATCTTATTGTATATTAAATATTAAGCAAGGAAAATCATTCGAGGCTGATGTAACGGTCACGCGTTTATCCCCTTTTTTCTATATCTGCGCAATGGTTTATTACCAGACGAGCGGATCCTTATCTTTATATCATGTCATCAATTAACATTTCCCCCATTTACTTCTATTAGAGAGAGAAACAAAAAATCTAATTGTGTTCCCTTCTTCTCGCTCGCTTCATCGATATCCTTGTCTGACATATGATAATGTTCTCTATCTAGTGCTAGTCTATCTAGTGCTGCCGAGACTCCAGCAGCATGCACTACTTACTTGGTAGCGCGTCGTAGGGGAAAAGTGGGGATAGATATAGTTACCGATAGCTATAGTTAGTGTTGAATACATGGGCTCATGGTTATAGCTATCGGCAATTATCCTCATTCTTCTCCCATCACATGTTACCAAGTGTACCATGTTAGCGCAAGCCGGAATCTAGCAGGGTCTATCCATATCAGAGCCTGTCAACTCGAACACTACGTGTCCCAACTTCTCTTATTTCTCGCCTGCTCCTTGTCCCCCATCATGGATCTAATGCTTCTCCTTTATTCGTAGCTGTGCACTGGCGCGGGCGTGACGACGCGGCATATCATTTACAGGTTAGACGCGGTTTCATCGAAAAATAGATACATATACTGAAAAAGAGACAAAAGCAAAAGAAGCCACATTTATAACTTATTTTAGTTTAGAATCTCTATTGATCTTAAAAATTATATTTGCATACTTGCATACTTGCTTGCGATGGCTTTGAACGCACTTGGCGGGAAGACCGAAAGGTAGCATTGAAGAGGGTAACGTTGAAAGGGGCCTGCTTACTGATGAAATCTTGATGAGGATACGATGATATGACTATTTGGAAGGCTCTGATCTACTACTATAGGCCTTTTTCTTTTTAGCTAAACTTTGCACCAATTCATCTTTCTTCCTTTTCTTTCCAGCAGAAAAGAAGAGAAAGAAAGATGAACTGGTGCAAAAGTTCAATAAAAAAAAACAAGTTTCATGTACATGGATATATGTATAGAAATATTACTCAATACAGCAGAAAAGAGAAGCGTTTCGCATCATGTGAATAAGACTTTTCGATGGTATATTGAAATGTGCCCTTAAGACTCTTGAATAATTGCAGCGGCCATGTTGGAATCGTGATGTCACAAGCGAGGAATGACACGTTAATTTATGTTATGTGCTATTTGTAAATAAAGACATTTGGATAAATCTAATTGACGAGATTGCTTTAAAACACTTGTAAAAATCGACAAAAATTGTCCTGTCCTTGACAGTCCGTAAAAGGCCTATATAAAATGAGCCTATATTCGAGTAGAAGCACACTATCAGACAGCTGTTAAAACGAATAAAAAATATACTTTTATATAAAATTTCAAGACAACTTTAGTTTCCGTCGATAATTACGACTTTGATAAGTACGAGACAAATCACATTTTCACAATTAAGCAAATAATAACGAAATGGCACACAATAAATTCTGTCATCGAAACGTCACTTTTCCATGCCTAAGTTCAGCCATTTATCGTAGTGCGGCGATGTAACACACATACAAGCAGGAGCCTATGTACATTTACGATTAAAAGGTTACAAAAGATTTTTTTCTATGGTTTTCAGAATGTAGCCTATTCACCGAGCTATTAATAGTTGCAAAAAGCACGTTTTTCGCTTATAAAACGAAAAATATTAATTGTATAGAAAAAGCTCGATATGAAAAATATAGGTATTTGAAATACTTACAACATGAGACATGGAACATTAAAATCGATCTATTAGTTAAGTAAAAAAAAAATAATTACTGAAAAAAACTTTTTTCATTCACTCTCTGTTCATTAAGATTTAAACACAAAGCGAAATTATCATAAGATGTAGCCCTCGTAATGACGAACAAATCTAATCCTGAACGAACCTGAAATGTTTATTAGTTTATGCAAAAAGTTATTTATTCAAAAACCTGTACGGAAAACTTAATTACTTCAACTTTAAGCAATCGCACAGCAATTTAAAAATGTGATTTTTCTTCTTCAAGAGTACTATCGTACACTTAGTAACAAAACGATTTTTTGCAATTAAACTATTATAAAACGATTTTGAAAAGTAGGTATCTTTTTTTCGTATAAAAAAATGAAATAATTTCGTTAATATGTACTATATCAAATAGCCGTGTGAAGCATTCGACAATTTTTTCTACTAATTTTAAAAAAAGGTTATTTTCTGATTATTAGGAGCCGAGATAACAATTTTTTTCAAAAATCACTGTGGCTTTAATTTCTGAGATTAAGAGTTCCATTTGGCACCAATTTGTCAAAAAAGAATTTAATTTGCTGTAAAAAATTCTGAATTTTTGTTGTCGAAAAAATTTATTTAAAACCGGTGGAAAGTTGAGGAACGCGAGCGAGGCAGCGCGCGCTGGGCGAAGTAGGGGAAGCCATCGGTGCGATCGAGAAGATCAGGCCGCTCAGCGATTCGCGCTTAATTGATTTCGTGCAATTTGCTAAATTTACATTTTCTCAGCAATAAATTGACGCAAAAACATGATTTTTCTTAAATTTTGGAACAAATGTCTTTTTATTAATTATTTATTAATTACTTGTTTACAAACATCATATTTGCATCTGCAATTAAATTCACAAAAACAATTTTGTATTGATAATTCCATACATTTAATTGTCTAATTGGACACTTTTTACAGCATATTAAATAAAGAAACATAGCTCGTGTGACTTACATTTGTTAATTAAACATACTCAAACGTGATTTTTTAGTAATAAATCGAAAAAATAAAAATTCAAGAAATAAAAAACTAAAAATATCATGGTTACAATTATTTTGTGAAACATGTGATTAAGCTATTTGTTTATATCTCGTCGAGTTACCCCATTAAAAAATCCTGTTTCTACGTTTATTGCTTAATTTATTGCTGAAAAAATGTAAATTTAGCAAATTTTAACGCGCGAAATCAGTTACGCGCGAATCACCGAGCAGCCCGATCTTCCCACTCGACCGCGCGACAGCTTCCCTCACTCCACTCGACGCGCTGATTCATGTTTCTCAATTTTCAATGGTTTTAAACAAACTTTTTTGGCAGCAAAAATTCGAGTATTTATTTAATAGCAAATTCAATTCTTCTTTGACAAAATTAGTGCTAGATGGAACTCTTAATCTTAAAAATTAAAGCCAGTAATTTTTTGAGAAAAAATTATTCTTTGGCTCCTAATTGGAAAGTAACCTTTTTTTCTTACAATTCGTAAAAAAATGTCAGCTGTCAAATGTCAGCTTCGGTTATTTGATATGATGCATATTAACGGAATCATTTCATTTTTTTATACGAAAAAAAGATATCCACTTTTTAAAGTCATTTAATAATATCATCATTTATAATCATTCATAATAGTTTATATTTTATAATAGTTTAATTACAAAAAATCATTTTGTTACTAAGTGTACGTGATAATGCAATTTTTGAAGAAGAAAGATCACTCCTGTAAATTGATGCGGCTACTCAAAGATGAACTTTTCCGTATATAGGTTTTGATAAACAAATGGCTTTTTGCAAAAATTAATGAACATTTTAGGCTCATTTCAGGGCTAGATATGTTCATCATTACGAGGGCTACATTTTACGAGAATTTCAAAGCTTTGCGGTTAAATTTCAATGAACAGAGAGAAGAAAAAGCTTTTTTCAGTGGTTATTTTGTTTCTATTTAATTAATAGATCGGTTTTAATGCTTCATGTCAATTTTGTAGATATTTCAAATACCTATATTTTCATACCGAACTTTTTTTCCAATACAATAATATCTTTCGTTTTATAAGCGAAAAACGTGCTTTTTGTAACATGTCGTTTCGCATATTTTCTTCACAAATCTCGAGTCTCAAACATATGCATTTCTTTTCTGATGGGCTTTCGAAGATTTTCGTGAAGAGAAATGCTGATTTATAATTTTTTCCGACAAAATTCTTCTACTGAACTATTCTTGCTATTCGTTTATGAAGGAGATCTATAACGCATAAAAAATCGTAAACAATTAAATATCTCGTAAATTGTTGCATTTTAACATTATACTATTCTGGATTAATGGGAGGGACACAATATTATACTATTATTACAATTTATTAAAACTTACGTGTTATTTAGAATGCTCCTCGTTCCTTATTGATACCGAGGACAGTGATTTCAGAACCAGTTACGACATCGAGACTAATGTCAGTCTGCGGCCTAGTCACACACATGCGGCGTGCCGCGCGATCGGTAATCACACACACACACAAGCATGAGCTTATATCCATGCGTTTCGAGCGTCTTCGGCTAGCTTCGTTCGGGCATTCGGATGTGCTACAAGCGAACAAGATAGCATTTCTCGGAATTGCGAAATGACCGAAAATGTTTCTCGGCTGCTCCAGCATGTATCGAGAGGCAATTTAGACGGGACATTTTAGATAACATGTAATTTTTAATAAATTGTAGTAACAATAAATCTCTTCCATTAATCCACAATAGCATAAATCATGTCAAAACGTAATAGTTAACGAAGTATTAATTAATTGTCCATGGAAGTTATTTACCACGTTTATAAATCAGAAACATAACTAAGCGTGATTAAGCTGATT
>NW_017259577.1:3267-5043 GCF_001594045.1 Atta colombica | reverse complement strand
ATATATAATTTAATATAATTTTACTTATAATTATATATAATTTTATATGTAAGTTTATATGTAATCATATATAAATATACAGGGTGGCATGAATATGATCCCGCCCATCCCGAGCAGGTAGAGCGGACTAAACTTAGTCGAAAAGTCCTCCACCAATTTTGCAATGCTCACAATAATTAACGAGATATTAACGTTTAAAGTAAATAATCGAATACACGCCTCCATCCGACCTACTATTGTCGAAGGTATGGCCCATCGAGCATACGGCGCGCGAACTGCGAGGAGCAGGAATGGCTTAACAGGCGCGCCATTCGAACTTAATGGGCGGGATGCTTGTCCTATTCCTCGCGCGCTAAGTTATCGATGGTGGATATTCGATACTTTAGAAATAATATCTCGATTGTGAAAATTGGGAAATGATCAAGAACTATAGGAAAAAACTCAGTTTAGTTCGTTCTGAAATAAATATTATGTAAATATTACTTGTTTCAAGTAAATAATAAGAGTATTTTAAAATTATCAAGAAAATATTCTTTGTAATGATATAATTGTTACTTAAAAGAAGAAGAATAAAAATTACGTTCTCTCTTAGCTCTAGATTGATATTTTTCTACATTTTTTTTACTCTACCGCTCATGAAACGACATCCGCATAAATTTCATCAAATGATCATGTAAAAAATTAAGACATTAATTGTATTATTTTTGAAATATTTTAGATCACTTGTATACATACTAGCAATTGCAAAAGTTTTATAAATTATTTTTAATTTTATGCCAAAATTGAATTAAAAATATTTTATAAGCTTTTGCTATCCCCCACTTATGAGGATAGGCTGGTAACATATGGTATATCATAGCATGAGTTCATATTTGTATTCTCTAATTATATTTTTGAAATTTATTAATTATAATATTGTACAAAGAAAAGACAATACTTTTTCACATACAAAATTAAAACTAATTTATGAAGCTTTTGCAATTGTTAGTATGTATTGCATACAATAAAAAATAATATAATTGCTGTTTTAAATTTTTTTTAAATTTAAAGTTTAAATTTTTTTTAATGATCATTGATCATGGCGCTGATCGAGCGCCCCTAGCGCGAGTCCCGACCGCTGCCGCGAGAGGGCTACGCGATCTAGCAGCAATTCGCGCGCAAGAATAGTTCACCACGCATAGAAGTAGGGCTCTACGGGAGGTCTTCAGCATCTTCACTCAGGGTAGAGTGAGCTCCGCAAAGAGCTTCTATTCTGTGACAGAATATTTTTTTGGTGTGTAATCTCGCAAAGCGAGCTCCTCTCTAAAGGGCCTTTGCAACAAAGCGACCTCGTCAAGGGCCTTTACATATACTCACGGAGTGAGCTCGTATCGGACCTTCGTGGAGCAGAGCGAGCCCCACTCGAGCCTCTGCGGCATCCTCTTCCTAACGAGCTACAAGCTGCCATGGAAACGTAACCGAGACCTTCGCGCATACCAGAGGAGCCACCGACGGAGAAGTCGCTCGATTCAGGGGTAACTCTCTTCCCGTCGAGGCTGATATCTCTTGAGCTCCCGCGAAAGAATTCCCCCGTCCAGGACTCATGACGGAGATGACTTCGTCTATATAAGCAGAACTCCCTGTGGCCGCCGAGACCATCACTACCGCTGCCGGAGGATCTCGAAATTGGACCGCCGATAAGCCCTCTGCCAGCGACATCGATACGCCCAAGGACGAAGGAAGAGGAAACAGCTCAACGGCTGTCACGCCAACTCTTCAGGACAGACTCCGAAGAAG
>NW_017259577.1:0-3167 GCF_001594045.1 Atta colombica | reverse complement strand
ACACACACACACACACACACACACACACACACACACACACACACACACACACACACACACACACACACACACACACACACACACACACACACTTACACCACACACGCGCCGCAAGGCGCCACACAAAAGCTCTTATAAGTAACGACGAGTACATAAGTACCTCTGTACATAATGTAATAAAGAGAATATTATTTTTAATTTATGGAACTTCCTTAACACAATTGTGACTCATCCACAATTGTCTTTATTTTGTATAATATTGATATTATAATTAAGTTTCAAGATCAGAGAACAAATGGGCTCGCTATGATGTATGTTGCCAATCTATCCCCATAAGTGGGGGATAAACTAGCAAAAGCTTTATAAAATATTTTTCATTCAATTTTGGCACATAAAATTAAAAATAATTTATAAAACTTTTGCAATTGCTAGTATGTGTATAAGTAATCTAAAATATATTTCAAAAATAATATAATTGCTGTTTTATGTCTTAATTTTTTACACGATCATTCGATGAAATTTATGCGGATGTGCGAACTTCCATGAGCGGTAGAGTTAGAAAAATACAGAAAAATATCATTTTAGTGCTAAGAGAGAACGCAATTGTTATTCTTCTTCTTTTGAGTAATGATTATATCATTACAAAGAATATTTTTTTGATAATATAATTTTAAAATACTCTTATTATTTACTTGAAACAAGTAAAATTTTAATTTTAATATTTTTTTGTATGTACATATGCACGCTTCAGAACGAATTAAATTTTT
Organism: Atta colombica; assembly: GCF_001594045.1. NCBI lineage: Eukaryota > Metazoa > Arthropoda > Insecta > Hymenoptera > Formicidae > Atta > Atta colombica. The sequence goes on along the minus strand of NW_017259577.1, from coordinate 2,400 downwards.
TCCAACAGTTCTTGATCATTTTCCTATTTTCGCAATCGAGATATTATTTCTAAAGCACTGAATCCGTCATCAGTAGCTTGGAGCGCGGGGAATAGGGCAAGCGTCCCGCTCCGCCGCAAGCCACTAAGCTCGAACGGCACTGCGCGTCTGCTAGGTTTTACTTTGACTTTTCTCGCTGAAGGAAATGTTTGACAATAAAATCGATACTTACTGAATTCTTGAATACTAAGGAAGCTCGTTATTTTCAGCATATCTATAAAAAAACTTCCAGCATATCTATAACCCATGGTATTACCGACTCCCGCTTCGCAGAGAGAGTCACGGTTACGCGTCTTAGAGTTAATCACTATAATTTAAAATATAGTTCTTTTAGAAAAAAACTTTATTGACGTGCGATTGTGGACAATCTATGCAAGACACATCTTGCTCTGATGCCCGATTTACGCTGGCCATACTAAATGTGTGCGCTCTACTTTGTTGAAAATCATCAATCCCAATCTGAACGACCTCGTCCAAGACTTGCAGAACCTTTCGCCTAGACTCTGTCGCCTCTTATACAGTTTCAGCAAAGTACTCAACTTGCAACTCTAACTTTCATCTATGGCCCGTGCTTCCGCGCAGCTGACACGCAAGCGCAGAGATATCCTTGTTATCCATCTCATCCCCTTCCATTCTCAGCGGCCTCGTATCGCTTTCCCAAACTGCGCTCTCTCAGTGCCATCACTATGGTCCGAGTTTCTTTGGAGGCGCTACGTCTGCTTCTTTTGCTTACGAGCCAATTTACGCTCTTATCTGTGTTTTTATGCTCCACATTATGTACGTACCTCTCTCTTTCGCTCTGGCTGTAATCTCCACATTGAATAAGAGGCAGGAGCCATAAACAAAAAAGAAGAAAAAGGAGAGCGTCTGCTAGGTTATCTCTGCTCCTTGCGGCTCGCGCGATTTGCGCTCGGTGGGCCGTATCTTCAGGAATAGAGGGTAAGTCGAGCGTATCCGACTATCTTTAAACGTTAATATCTCGTTAATTATTGGGAGCCTTGAAATGGTAGAGCACTTTTCGACTCAGTTTAGTCCGGTCGACCTGTTTGGAACGAATGAGGCAATATTCATGACACCCTGCAATTATATAAAATTATATATATTTTTGTATAACTTTATATAAATACATATAAAATAGTTTTTATCGGGTTTTTCTGAAATAATTATAATAGTAAACGTATAGGCTTGTGCTTGAGTACGTTTTGTTCCGCCAGATTGCCGATTCTGTGTCGCCACTATCAATGCAGAATTCTTATGGATCCTGCATACTGGACACGGAAATACTTGAAGCGCGGCAGAAAGGGACGCTGTAACCAATGAACACATTAGGAATTGTAAGCTTATTGACTATCGCATCACATTTTGTAGCACGATAAGCGTTTCCGCGTACAGTGTGCAGAAATACTGAGTATTCAAGATAGACTTTAATGCAGTTCAGTGTAGCGACAGAATGCGGACCTCTGATTGGATAGAATAGGTATAGGTGTCTATCTTAGATTATCCATTGTGTGGAAGGGACGTGCCTTGGAAGGGTGAAGGATATATAAGCGTTGTTGAAGTGATTTTTGTTTTGTCGTTGTCGACATCAGCGGCGGCGAACAGCCTCGTCGATGATGACGATAATGAAGATACTAACTCCATTAAAGTCTCATGCAAAGATGTCAATTTCTTTCAATAGTGTAACTCATGCCGCGTCCACGATACTATCTGTATTGCGATACTGAAGGCCGTTCAGAATGGGTACAACATAACAAACGATTTTTTTAATTATCTATGAAATTTGAAAAATCTAAAAGATATATTTTTTATATGATGCTTCTATTTCAAAATTTGACATAAAATAACCTCTCAACCTGTTAAATTATATTAATTCCAAGCAAATATTGTTGAAAGATACGTAAAATATGTAAAACCATATATTCCTGTAATTTTCACTAACATTATCGTATTTGCGTTTCAAAAATTTTTGAAAACGCTGTTTATTTTTCCCGAAACGGCAACTAAATCACAGTAAATATAAGTTTCTTCGCAACTGAAAGTCACCATATCATTAAATTAATACACGAAGCTATTGTGTTAATATTGCTCTCCAAAGTAAGTTTTCGATTTAAATGGAAATATAAATATATTGTTTACAATTATAATTTATATAAGGAATTCTTTTTGCCTCATCAGCTTTGCTGAATCGTAATTGAAGAGGATGTTAAAACTTTTACTTTATGAAGCCAATTTCAGATCTCTTACTCTACATCTGAATATAGCGAAGAATATAAACTTAAAATCGGTTTTAAGGGAGGTCGTCTGAAAACATAAAGATCGCTTGTATTGTCATCTTTGAATGCTACTCCATTGCTTGTAACC
>NW_017259576.1:2884563-2891333 GCF_001594045.1 Atta colombica | reverse complement strand
CCCCCGCCGCCGCCGCGGCCGCCTGCAGTACCTGAACCGCCTCCGGTACCGCCAGTCGCCCCGTTTCCGCGGCTAACGCCCACGCTCACGCAACGATTCGCTTTGTACCTGCAATGCGAGAATAGAACGAGGGCACGTTAATTCGTGTGCGTTCTGAGGGATGAAGAGAGAGAGAGAGAGAGAGGAGGAAGGGAGGGAGGGAGGGAGGGTGTGAAAGAGATAAAGGGAAACAGAGCCACAGAGGTTGATACGTGAGTCAGGATCGATATGCGAGGAAGGGGGAAAGTGATTTCGGCCGCGGGGTGATTTTCACGGTCGGCGAATCTGCAAAAGCGATGCGTTAAATACTTATGAGAACGCATCGTCAGAGATATGTAACGTTTCGTTCGACTGTAAATTAATTAACATCGACGTCCGTTTTACAAAAATTTAAAGAAAATATATAATAGGTCATTTTGATTTTTTAATTCTGGAAAGCTATCAAATTGTTTGAAATAATATAAGAGAACGTGAAATATCTGTTAGATATAACCGCATTCGTATGGAATATAATTTCATTTGTATGTGAGAGCAATCTCAGAGGGATCGTTGCAGATGAAGGCACATCATTGTTCACTGTCTGCGTATTATAGGAAGATTATATTAGTTTTGGCAAGAAAATCCAGGTCTATCATTATGTTCGCGTCTGATTTTTCTTTGCTCTACTTCGGTCGAATCCTTAGAGGTTTGATGCGGAAAACTGCACTAAATTTTCGCACGGGAAATCAAGTCGACGAGAGCGTGCCTCTAGATTCGAGGTGCGCGCTTCGTCTGCGGGTACAGAAAAAAACATGTCCAAGCGAATCTCGATTAATCACGTTTTCCTATTTGCGAGGGCTTTGCAGAACGGATTGCCACGGCGTATGTATAGTATATAAACGTGGAACGAATCGCGGAAACCGATTAATTCTTCCTAGCGGATGAAGTACACGCAAAGTAGCATTTTCATCACGAGCCTGCAATTTCCGTACTATTCCCGTATCTTTCAGGATGGCTGGTTTGTATCGAATTTTTCAGATGCTTAGAAACAAAATAACAATGAAAATGAAAAGCTAATTATTTAAATTTTTCAATCTATAATTATTTTAAATAGCAATAATCTAATATTTTTTCATTATATTATTAAAATATAAGAAAAATTTTAGAATTTTATAGATATATTATAGATATATGTATATATAGAATCTAACGATTTTAAATGACACTGAATACTGAATGATGATAAATAAATCGAATTAAAAAAAAGAAAAAGAGAAATGCTGCGTTAAAATCGCGTAAAGCCAAGTTACTTCTATTTTAAAATCTTCTTGGTGTTCATTAAAATTTTTGTTATTTATTAAGATAATGCATAACATTAATCGAAAAAAAAAACCTCTGTGAATTACATACTGCGAATGACCGCATTTAACTGATGATAAATATTACTATCTAATCGCGTTACGTTGATGAATGTGTTGTAATCAAGATTCTTCAAAAAAATTTATTTCTCTGCAACATTTTCAGCATTTACGAAAAATGTATGTAAATATTAAATTAGTTATGTACATAACTAAGAGCAGTTATGCAAATAACTAATTTATTTAGTTCAAGAGCAGCATAAGTAGAATATTTAAATGCAATAATATTAAATTAATTGTGGTATCGTAGTTTATTCACATAAATTGAGATGCAATTTACATTTTATGATTTTCAAGCTTACTTTATTATACTATATTATTATAGGGAAATGTTACGTCACTTACAAGGTTAACAGCTTTAAATATAAATTCCTTTGCGTTCTCCGATCATTCAAGAATGTTACTATTACCAATTTCTCTATGAAATTAACGCGATCGGCATCTGTAGATAATCATTATCTCAGAATGTGACAGGGTGTGATTAACGTAGAAATGAAGGTTCACGAACGTGTAGAAATATCCGGATAAGACTACGGCAGTGACCTTCTTGATAGAAATATAGCATGATATGCCACTATGCCAAAGCAGACAAGATTAACGGTATATGTGATGATAATTCTTACATACTTGGCGAAAAGGAGAGAAGCGCGAAGAATAAATGAAGAATAGTGGTAGGACTCGAAAGTAATAATAGGTAACTCTTCGTGCGAATACCAGACGATATAATGAATATAATTTGACCAGGAATTTTGTTCTAAATAAGAAAGAACATAACATTTTTCTAGAGAGAATCGCAATACTTTTCTAGAGAATCAAAAGAAAATACGTATAATAGGTTTCGTAACTTCATAAACTTATTTTGCTGTTAACATTTATTTGATTACATCTTTATTCTATTTTTATGTTAGAAAATGCACAAAGAAATATCTACAATCGTAATAAATTTTTGTATTAGCGGTTCTTCAAAATTCTAATGGCGGTACAATTGAAAACGAGAAATAATGCAATTCAATCTTTTCTCAAGCCTGTGACATAACGTAATGTATGTTAATCGTAACTCGATCGTTCATCGTATCCGTTCGTCGTCGTGCTGGTTTCCGGTTGTGGACACCGGACATTGGCATCCTGAATCCGGTTTTACTCGCGATAATCAGTGCCAGGAAAAAGGAGTCTCTTGGAAATTCATGAAAAATATTCCTTGCACCAATAGAAAAATCAGGATTACTAATCGCGATGAGTGAGCGAAAGTCGCGAGTATCGAGTTATTCTGATATTCATTATCATAATGAAAAGGGAAGCAAAATGCCAGGACAACTCTCCGAGATTAAATTTGCGCGTATTAATCATTTCTTGGATCTGACAATATAAACAAGATAGTACAAATAAGAAAGTAGTTAACAATTATATCAACAATTATCGATGATATATTTTGGATAGTTTAATGGAACTTTCCGTTGACTAATTGTTGTTTGTTAATAAATCTAATGGATAGCCCTGTATTTTCATCATAAACTCATCGCGCTTCATTGATACTCGTTTGTTCATCAGACTTTCAGCACAAAGTTTGACAATAAATTAGACTTACATCTTGTTTAGAAGAAGAACTCGCGCGAAATGTCGCGAAAGTAAGCGGCGATCTCGGATATAAATAGTCTACTTTTCTAACTCGCATTCTGATTCTTGATGAAAACTATATAATTTGCGCAACAATTAGGTACATATTAGTTTCATAAAAGAAATCCTACAAATAACGTTGATCAAAATTTTGCTTTGCTGAAAACGGTGATCGAACGACACCTCGGTCTCGAATGTCTTTCCAAATAATTGTGAAACATTCATAATTAATCATCGCGCTATGGCAAATGAATAAATCATTATGATTGTGTTGCCGCACGGCGGTGCGGCAGGAAACGCGGTCGAGAAACCGCGAATTTAATTTCCCGCTGCGCGGGAAGTAAATGAGTAAGATGCCCTTTGAGCTGCGCGGGCCGTTCTTGGCACTCGTCACGGTACTGACCGCTATAAAGCAGGCGTTTCATTTGAAGTCCATTAATGGCATTTATCTCTCTTAACCGCGGCGGACGTCGTCAGCGAGAACGATATCGCCTTGAGTGTAGAACGAAGAGAAAGTACTGAAATCGACTTCCTCAACGTTTGCGCACCGATTTGGCCAATTAAAACACACGAAACAATAAACAAAAGCCCGTATCATTGCTTTGTTATGTTGTTCACAACATAACAACCGAAAGTTACATTAGCATAGACGAGGATTGTTACAATAATTAACAAAGCTTTGAAATGTCTTCTAATTTCGACCTTAATAAAGTTTCAGATCTGTGTGTAATTGAAAACGAAAGTTTCAGTTTTTGTTGGATTAATTCAAATATAAGACTTTTACTGCCAAAAATATGGCTCCAAAATCATTCTAATTGTTAAAAGTTTATTATGTTACACAAACGTATGTTCAAAGGACTCATGTTGGTCATTAAACTTTCATTCTTTTTCAGAAGTGAATCCTCATTCTAAATATAAAAATACTATCGCTCAGTTTCAAACTATCCCATCTCTGTGGTTAGAAAAAATTTCTAAAAAATTCCTAAGCTGTCTAAAAGCTCGTGTAAAAAATTCACGTCCGTTTTTTCAACGAATACACTCGGTATACCAAAAAATTAAACCACTCGCAACAGATTCATTTGGAAATAACCTACACGAATCGGTCTGGACCAAATGGCATTTGATTTCGAGACGAAATACGAGAACGTCGACGGTTCGAACGCTATGGAGGCGCTCGACCGGCGGCGGTATTGATCCGCGGGGGTCACCTTTGCCCCACCTCGACACGGGACCAACCTCCAAATCCACCCCTGCCCTGCCCTTCAGGCCCTCGCACCACGCGAGATCTCATGACCGACGAACACTACCACGAACTTCTTCTGTAAAATAGACCATCGAAAATATCCTGGCAAAACTCCAAGTTACGTTCAAGATCTTTTCTATGCATTGATAAGGAACTCCTTGAAAATATCGTATTAAACTTTCATATATGTACGAGATGCAGATTCATATAAGAGTACAGAAACATATCGACAGCTAGGCATGATATTCTTTAATTTTTAATTCCTTAGTTTGATACCATCACTGATGATAAATTATAAACAAAAACATGTGACATACTTTGACATATAAACTTGAGAAACAATTCGGATTATTGAAGTCGTTTCTTTATAATGATATTTTTTATAAAAGATATAAAATAAGAAAGATAAAATTTATAATGATAAAAGCTTTTTCTTTTTTATATAAAAGAGATAATATAGTATAATGTTTTTTTTTCAAATTATAAAATCTGTGACAGCAATATTTTTCCAAAACGTTTCATGTGAATGTCTGTAAATAAAGATATATCTCCTCTAATAACTGCACTATTGTAAGATCCTACAAACGTGCATGTCTGTATGGCGAATAAATATTTGCTACCGGCGTGTGATGACGGAGATGCCGCGTTAATTGTTAATTTACAAATTCTCGCGCGCTCGTTCCGTCGCGGTTGCGTAAATATTTAGCGTGTACGTCAATGGATATTTCGTTTCATGCAACGTTTAGTTTAACGTCGCGCATCGCAGAATTCATATTTTCACGCGTACAACAGTGATTCGTAATGGTCCGCGAGCACGCTTTACAGCGATTAATTTGTTAATTAATATTCATTTCAGAAAATTATTTATTGTCTATAAATATTAATGCACGATTTGGTCGCTATTGTAATAATTTTTCCACTTTTGTACCTTGAATTTATTTCATGGAAGTACAATTTTATACAATGAAATTGAATAAAAGTAGCACATGTAATTTTTATATGAATTTCTTATAAAAAAAGTAAGAATATTAAATGTCTTATAGCGTGTGTATAGTAACTAGTATTCTCGAGGAGTTAACTACAAACTACTATGAAGACATTTAGCGACTATTATCATTAAACTATCCCGAATACGCTCTGGCGGATAGCGACCTACCATTTTATTAATAAACATATCCGGAAATGCGTCGACACTCAGGGAGCATGAATTTAGAGTAATCGTAATCGCACGCTCGTGTATACGCTGTAGGTGTAATTATCATTGCGTGGCTCGGTTTAATCTTTACGTGATTACAGCGTTGCGCTCGAAGAGACGGGGTATATTTCGACGATTATCGATCGACAATCCGTAGCGTCGTGTCTGCAATAAAAATTTTTCAACTACGGCCCGGAGTTCCTCCAGGCGATTTTTTTTTCCGCTTAATAGGACGATCTTCGTGCATGGAAAGCACACCGGGAAACGGCAAGATGGATCGACCAAACATCATCGAGGATGACCGTAAATCGCGCGGCCGATTGGTTCATCACGCACGGCACCGCCAGCCATCGACAAACCAGTTGCCAACCGGTACTAATAAACTCTAACGATGTAGATGTCAATTGCGTTCAATGATACTGGAACGATGCGTAATGCATCGCCGTTGCTCGCAAGCGACAGCGCTAAAACAAGCCACCGAGTTTGCGGAGTCGATCCGAGAACTATTCTCTACCGTTGGAGTAAAATGACAAAACAAAGAGCTTATTTCGTCGTTTAGCAGAAGAATGTATTACATTGTTAATTTAATATATTTCTTTTTATAATACTGTTGCGAATGATTATATCATCATTTTTATGTCGTTAACTCAATTGTAATAGTATTTTTAATTATGCTCCAATAATTATGTTCATTATACTACATCAAATCATGTGGTGGTAAAAATCATTTGTGTATTTAGTCAACTTGATATATCTTAAATGTAATTCTTCAAATATATATATATATATACGTGGATTGTTTGATAAATTTAGTAAATTTCCATGAAATGGTGTTACAATCCATTTGATGATGCGACATCTCGAAAGATCCACTCTTCGAACCCCTTCAGGCCAAATTTCAGCCAGAAAGGACGCTTAGTTCATGTTTGGTAGTCATTTGAAATAGGCTGTCTCAAAGTCTGCAAAATACTCATTGATGGCGACAATGACTTCCTCATTTGACGAGAATTTCTTCCCACCGAGCCAAGTTTTTAAGTTTGGGAACAGAAAGAAGTCACACAGGGCAAAATCCGGAGAATAGGGTGGATGAGGAATCAATTCATAGCCCAATTCGTAGTTTTGTCATTGCAACGATCGACTTGTGAGACGGCGCGTTGTCTTGATGGAAGAGCACTTTTTTGCGCGCCAATCTCGCTTCAAATGACTACTAAAAACGTGAACTATGCGTCCTTTCTGGCTGAAATTTGGCCTGAAGGGGTTCGAAAAGTGGATCTTTCGAGAT
>NW_017259576.1:2884021-2884463 GCF_001594045.1 Atta colombica | reverse complement strand
AAATTAAATTAAATTAAAAAACTATAAAATATCATATAAAATAAATACATATTTTCTTTTTCTTTTTTCCTTAAAGATAAAGAAGTATTTCAAAGCTAATTATTCAGATTTGTTATGCGAAATATATTCGTTTTCTCGCCGTCGCATCACATAAGAATTCTAATTTACATAACAAAAGCATTAGATATTCCTAGTTCCGTTCGATTGAAGGTTCGTAACGCAACCGACAGCTAATAACGGCCATTTACACTTAGCAAGCGTTGACTTAGTGGCACAGCTGACGACTTAGCCAGCCGCCAACACCTGTTCGCCAGCTGCGACGATAAAGGTTCGATAGAGGCGTTTGCGTTGGCTTATAGTTTCTCGACAAAATGGAGTCTTTTGTCGTGCATATACGGGTCTTTACTCTGACGTTTTCGCGCTGCGCCTTTTACAAGTCTCG
>NW_017259576.1:2874169-2883921 GCF_001594045.1 Atta colombica | reverse complement strand
TAATCGAGCCGGTTGCTGCTTTTCATTTCGGCCAGTGTGAAACGGGTCACTGAGACGAACAATAATTTCCCGCTAACGAAACATAGAACGCACCTTGATCATGCGGGACTATTCGTCTCGATGTGACGCTATTGAAAGGTAGAAGAAAGTACAGAGGTACTGAAGACGACTGTTCATGCCGCGAAATATCGCTAGTGTTACGCGCATATTGTGTTAAGTAACGTTTCAACGAGGTCAGTGAAATCAACTACATCCAAGAAATAAAAAATAAGAACATAATTTGGAAATCTTTTCGCGTAGCTCGACTCGCGACATTTTTATAAATTATTTTAAGAGCTAAATTATTTAATTCGAAGATTACTCATAAAAAATATATGATACTAAAAAAATTCTTTTTTCATTGTTGCGAAGAAAAAATATAAAAAAGATAAAGAGAATTAGAAATGAAACTGAGAATCATAGTACAACAGTGAATTTATTTTATGAATAAATTTAATAATATTTATCTAAGGAACTACTCTTGGAAGCATGTATCATAGGTATATGCAAAGATAATATTTTATGCGTAATATTTTATGCGATGCATATATTTCATCGCTTTAGGATTCGTGACCATGTTATTATTTTATAAGTCTGCCAAAATCGATTCGGCGCGATGCGACGATCAGATCATCGTCAACGATTTTTTGTTCCGGCGACGAGTCCTACGATTTGCTCGATTATTAGATGGGGCCACGCCCCGTCCCTGAATTCCAATATGATGGGCAGTTCTTGGTTTGATCGAAGTCAAATACGGGGCCGTTGGTGGCTCCTTTCGGTTTGATTCTCTCAGCACGATGAGATCATCAAATTCGCCTGGCAACGCGTTTCAAGTCGAGTTGTTCTCGCATCGCTTTTAATATTGCACGAAGATCACTAGTTGCTTCTTTTATTAGATGAAAAAATTTATAAGCTATATTTACGAAAGCTGTAAAATTACAAATTATAATATGAGCAAATATCGACCGTCTTTTTATTTTCACACTTATTTGTTAATTTTTCGTAATATTACTATATAGACTTCATTATTGTCATAATTATGTGAGTTATATCAAAGATTTAAGCTTATGAACAACACCATTGTTGATGCTCTTGATACATTTATCATTCATGTATATAATGTCTCAAATCTTTACTTTGTATGATAAAGTTATTATTAATTATTAATATTATTATTTTGTTGCTACGGCAGTGGCTGCATTGCAACTTTGATATAATATTATGTATTGTATAATATATGTTTAATGTTTTGATATTAATATTATAGTTTAATATTGATGTTTTATTACGGTCATTAGCTTTTTTGATCAGACTTGTTTTCGGTTTGAATGTATTTAATAAAAATAAAAATGTATATAATAAGAATGTATTTAATTCTATGTTGCAATTAAACTGCAAGCAATTTATTTTCCACTTCTCTCACATTCTTACTATTTTATAAGCAAATATTTATATGTATGATTCATATAATTTGTCACGTTCCATTATTCACGTGTTGCCTGTCCCTTTTCTTCAATGAAATTTTTCAATGAGCAACGAGTCCATGGCGCGCTCGGTTTTATCACCATTTCCGTAGTTCCTCGAACTTGATTATATCAGAGCATTGGTCTCTTGAAGATATAAAGATGGGTTATGCGGGTCTCGTTTACACGCAGACGGAGTCTCGTTTACACGCTCATTCTCATTGAAAGTCGTACTTACAGACAGAAATGACAAACGGCACAATCGTTATTGCGCGTTTATTTTATCATGTCCGTATCATTAAAATGTCTCTTTACGTCGTGCGTGTATGCGAGTCTTCTGTCAGTTAAATATGCATGAGAAAAAACTTCTGAGGAATAAAAATTGGAAAATTAACGAGAAGCTCGTATAAATTTTCAGAGATTATTTATTATACTACAAGTGTGTAATCATGAAAGATATGATGGAGCCTGTCATTTTAGATATGTAAGAAAATTTCTGTAGTCTTCGCTTATTGCATATTTGTTGCATGATCTGCATAAATATAGCCAGCGGGATGAAATCTAAAGTTTGTTGAGTCTGGTATAACAGCTCGGTCAGAGATTTAATAATCTCGCTAAAATTACACGTGGACGTGCTGATATATGTAAACAAGGACGCACGAGTCTCAGTCAAAACTTCGGGGTGAGGTAACTCACTGTGATTTAGAGATAATATCTAGTCGCACTCTCGTTGTAAAGTAGCGTACAAGGTGCGTATACCGTTGCATGCACGTTGGTGCTGACGGGCTCGTGTTGCAGATAAACGACAGGCGTTGTATGAAGATAAACGACACTCGCTAGAAGAAGATATTTCACGACGTCTGCATGCACGCGCCAAGTAACACACCGCGTCTCAGGACGGTTAGAAGTGTTACGGCTTCATTCCGCATGAGATGCATTTCTTATGGTGGCCGGCCCCTTCTTGTAAAGTCATTTACGCACAAAAGCGCTCAATTAATTCTCAGAAACAAAAGCGCCAATCATTCTGAACGAAATTCACGCGTAAAAGGGGCTTTGTGCACCAATTTCACAATTAAATTACGCATGTATCAAGTTTCATGTCATCCATTTGTTTTTTATCTCTTGTCTCGTACACGCAAAATGGTTATTAATTAAAACGTTTCAACAATTTAGTGATGTAATGTAGCAATAATAATATTCCATTAAATCATCGTAGTGTCAATTTTTAAACGATACAAATAATATCGTCGCAGAAACAAATCGTAATATAATTCATCACATTTTTACATTTTTATAATATTTTTATAATATTTATTTTTATAATATTTTTTTATCAGTGCCTAAATTTAAATATGTTAGTAACCTTTTAGAATGAAGTTAGATTGTTAGCTTACTTCTCATATATTAACTTGGATATTAACTTGCAAGTGTTTTCGTAGAAAATTAAAAAAAAGAAGACTTTGTATCAACCAAATAGCGTTTTTCACTAGCAGAGATGGACACTCAATGCACTTTAAAGCCGTTGTACACAAATCGATGTAAAGATGTACAATGATGTTTAATGAAAATATATAGAAACGAATTAAACCGCGAAATATATTTTATTGTGATATTGTGGATAAAATAATACATTGGTATTTTATTAATTGAAATATCTCACTTTTACATTCAGATTTAATGCGCAACAGCTTACATTCAGAAGTTAATGTACAATAGCTTTAATGCGCACTGAGTGAGCGCCAGTTCTGCCAGTGAAAAACGCTATTAGATGTAATGCGTGCTCGCTCTCGAACGCGATCGACATAAGCCGATGGATTCCTAGTTCTTTGTTTTGTTCATCGTCAAGGTCTAGATCAGCGCTATGCCGTATAGTACCAGCAAGTAGTGGAAGCGTGCTTTCCGATCCTTTTCCTTCGATCGTGCTACGAATACGCGACCGCGCGCGACTCGCGCCAAGAACCGACGGTGATCTCAATGACGAAATCGAGAACGCGATGGCGGGAAGATTTCTTCAAGGTCTCGTTGCAGCTCCAAAGGAAAAACGAAAGGCAGGAACGGATCCACGTTCCGCAGCTTCCCTTCGCACGCATGCATTTTTCTCGCAAATGTACACGCGCAACGTATATTACAACGAATATCTCGGTTTTTCGTCGCAGGACTGGTTCCTCAAGATGATGTCCTTGGAGGACGATACTCCCGAGAAAGTGCAAAAATGTATTGTACGACGTAGCTTCAGTGTTTTTCAAAGAGAATAAGAAAATCTTTCAGGATGATAAACCTGAAACAATTTTTACTTCTATCTGGCGATGGTAAAAAAGAAATTAAAATCGTAAAATGAAAAGATAATATAAAAGTAAAAAAATGAAATCTTTAGGTTTGTAAATATTTGATAAACTTTAGGAAAAGGAAGAAAATTAAAACTGAAAAAAACAAGGAAGAAAAAAAATAAGTCTAGATTTAAGTTTTTTTAAATAAAAATAAATATGAAAAAGCATTAATATAAAAAATAAATAAATATACTATAAGTAAACAAATATTGATTTTGATGCACTAGTATTTGACTTTCATTTGAGACATGATCGGGATAAGATGAATGACAATCGAATGATGAAGTATCCAGACGAGTATGCGATTATAGCTCGGTATTAGCGTAGTTTACCCTAGAGTCTTAGACGACGAGTGTTAAGTGTTTTGATTAAGCATTGTAATCACGTGACTTAGCAGCCAATCATGAACTGATTTCGTCATTAAAAATGGTTGTTTAATGGATGATTGGTGGATTTCATAGTCCATCTTGCAAACGACGTCATTTTTAATACTTTTTCTAGAATTTTTTTGCGATACTGACATAAGTCGGTCGCGCTTCTCTGATAAATCTAAGACTCTAGGTTACTCCAGAGATTCTAGATTCAAATCTCATCGATATCCTATCATAATATGTGAAATATTATGTAATATCCAAAGGGTTAATGTAATTATAATAAATTAAATGCGAAAGAATAATATATGTAAGTAAGTTGTATGTAAAAATAATGAAAAAAGTAAGAACTGTATTTTGAAAATTAATTAAAATTTTTTTTTCGTTAAAATATTCCTAAATAGACAAATGTACATAAACTTTACAACTTTGCGTTTATGAGAATCATCCAATGCGTAATAAATGATCTGATTGTAATTGATTGTAATTCAAAATATATTGCAGTCGTTAATATTTACATCATTATATTTTGTCTTCTGATTTATTAAATATGGCTGCAATATTTCAAATCATAATTAACTTAACTCTATTTGATGAGTCGATTGTGATTCGATACAACGACCAATACAACATAAAGTTTTTTTTGCTGTAAAGTTTACACTTATCTATTTGGTTAAAATTGAAAAAAATCGAGGAGGAAATGAAGGAAAAGAAATTGATTTACTAAAGTTCTTTATAAAAATAAACATATATAAATATGAAAAAGAATATATACAAAAAATGAGAATATATATAAGAGAATATATATAAAAAATGATATGATTAAAAATAAAAAAATGTAAAGAAAGTTTGAAAGTTCTGAAAGTTCTGTTTTTCCAACAACAAATACAAGTATGATGAGAAATTATTTATCAAAGATATTTATCGACATTTTAAAGTATTAAAAGACCTCAATAGTTAGAAAACTCGGAAAATTTATAAATTTTCCTTAATGGATGAATACAAATGGATAAATGTTGTATTTGAGTGTGTCATTATATGCTGCTATACAAAAGGTAGTAATGCTACGATTATCTTACGTAATTTAACTAGAGTTGTTTACATCAATGCACGACGCACCTTGGCGCGAAGGAATGAAATAAACCATCACGCGAGCTATTCAAATAGATTAAACATTAAAGTGCTGACTATGATAAATTGATACGTAATATTTGTACAAACTTTTTTGTCTATTGATTACGATCTTGTAGAGATCGTGTAATTATTTTCTTATTCTCTTGTCTGAAGAGAATGCAAGTCCGTAACGAATGATACACGGGAGAGAAAGTCTCCCAGAGGGAATCACTTCGTCGAGGGAGATATCCAGCCTAGAGAATTCTCTTATCGAATGACGACCACGGCGACGATGTGGATGACGATGACAGTCGCAGCGTATCAAGCATGTGCGTTTATCTCCCCGCTGGCGCCTTTCGCTTTATTACAGCGCAATGCGCATCGCGGACGGTTCAACGACCCGATTTCTGTGTGTGATCTTGCGTGGCCTTGGAAGACAGGCCGGATGTTGCGAGACTGACAAAGAGGTTTGGCACTATAGCGAAAGAGAGAGAGAGAGAGAGAGAGAGAGAGGCGAAGAAGAGGGAAAGAGAGAGAGGGAGATAAAACGAGGGACAAGTCACGAGCAACCTATGAAAAGTTCGAGGTCGCCATTGGCTTCGTGAAATATCCAAACAGACCAGTTATACATATAGTGTATTATATCGAATTTCAATACATCGTTTTTAATTTGACACGAGCGTGATTCTTCCCATATGTTTTAAGGGTTAAACTAATCCCGAATTCTGAAAACAACCTTTTAACTATGTGACACTGAAGATAAAAAATTCAGATATTTTTAGAAAAAGCGAAAGGCAATTTCAGCAAACAAAATCTGAGAAATATAATTATACGATTTTTTTAATGTGGCCAAGTATGTATTATAGGTGCATAAACAAAAAAAAAACAATATGATGTCTTACAAAACAATATATGATGTATTCATATATTATACTTGTTACTCTCTTTTTATTCACGACTCTGTTGTTGTCAAATCAAAATTTAAATAATCTTAAGAATACTTTCCATAAGATTATCATTTAATTAAAAACACATTACTAAGTATAATATTAGTGATAAACTGATATATTAATAAAGTATTTTAAAAATACTTAAAAATATAGTTATAAAAATTAAATTTTACTTTCTCAAAGAAAAACATTTCAAAAATTGAAAGAAGGAATTGTGATTATTGTGTTATCTAATGTGTAAATTATGCATTACTGTACATAGATAGTAAAAAAAACTATATATATTTACCTTCACCAACCATATATATTAGCCTTCACATTAGTTGTCGCGAAAGCTATATATAATTTATCTTCTATCTACATAGTAATGCCACCTACAGCAGATAAATGCCTGCTGATTAGAAGAAAGTTCCTCGGCATGAATCAGATTGATTTGTAATTTACAAGTATAAATCGGCTTCTCAAAGGAGCTGAATCGTTGTCGATTTACCCGGAAAGTGTTCTCTTTCTATCAAATATTTCCAGTCCTCAGCAGCCTAATTTCTAGTATTGAAGGGCGAAAGGTCCTACGTGCACAGGATTACGAACCTGCGTATGTTCGAACGTGAAGAAAAGCGGAGAGGCATGGGCAGACAATGAACAATCGTACATTGTTACGAGTTATAGCATTGTTACTCTACCGAGCTCGGGTCCCGTGTTCACATAATTAGGCTGTAAACGTTTCGAGACAATCACTATTGTTTTCCGTCTCTGCCCTCCCGGATTAAGGTTCCCTCCTGTCCTTTGCAGTAAAACGAGCACTTTGGGATACTTCGGAAAAGGAGCAGATCAAGATATATAAAAATTCCGGCGAAAATTATACTAAATTGTTTCTCATTTTCTTATATTTTTTTTCAACTGTCTATCTAACTATTGTATATGATTTTTTCGACAATTGCTAATGAACATACATCACATGGCTCTCCGCTTATTTATAATTTTCCTTCATCGTATATTATTAATTTTAAAAAATTATAAAAATATTCGATAAATAAAAAGTATTATTCCATAAATGAAGACATTTAATAATTAATCGTAGTGATTTAGTTAATGTTTCAAAATTAATATAAAAGCATTTTTAAATAATTATTTAAAGTTTCAATAAATATTATTGAAATTTTTGTCGAAATGTTTTGTCTAACAAACTACGTATGTCGTGCAGTTTTGAATGTTGTATATCCTGAATTAATGCCCTCCTTGGTTATTGAGGCGGATGATGTGATGGAGGGAGATCGAGACAGTCAGAGACTAGTCATCAAAAAGGGCTTGTGCTCCGAGATTGCCATGTGATAGGATAAAAGATCCCTCTCACACTACGTCTAAAGATTATGTCGTGGGATTTTATCTCCTTTCAAAAATATTTTTTGTCATGTCACCAAGTGATGATTTCAGCATTTTTTTATGGCTTCGATAATTATCACAAAAAAATTACAACATTTTGGAGATCCCTTTCATTTATGTTAATATCTCATGGTGCGCCTCAGCAATTTTGAAGAGAATATATTTTCGGAATAAGAAACAATTTCTCAAGTATTTCGTGCAATTTGAAAAAATTCTTTATTAAATTTTATTTATAATATTACGCTGTTATATTCCTTTTCGATTGATTTAGAAGCAAGACGCACATGCGTTCGAATTGAGACATCGCAAGATATGGCGGAACAGATAAGATCAAAAAGGCAAAGAGAGAACGAAGGAAAATCGCGAAATGGAGAAACGGATGGAATAGTGAGTTTGTGCACCACTCGCAGACCTCGCAGTGGAAATCCTTCATTTCCTCGCGCAATGTGTTCTCCGTTCGCGACGCGACGCATCGGCCCGAGACCATGTAGATTGCAGAACGGAGAACTGGGCGGGAGGTGGAAGGTGAGAGGTAGCGGAGAAGATAATTTATTGTTATTCTGGATGGTGCGTTCGATGACGCTACACATTCCCCAAGATGGCTGCCACGTTGGGAAGATAGAGAAAGATAAAAAGAGAAAGAGAGGACGGGGCTCGAGGAGATGTGAAGGAAAAGAGAAAAAGAGAAAGATAGGACAGTTATAAAGGACGAAAAAAGATAAGTAACAAGAGAAAGAGAGAAGAGAAATATGAACGGAGAAAAAGAATGGAAGGAAGAGAGAAAGAAAGAGAAACCAGCGCTTGGTAGCCGTGACCTTGTCTGGTACCCGACCCCACTGTGGTGCGCCTTGGCTTGCACACATATCCTTGGCACCCCACCATACGATATGAGGTGGGAGGATGAGAGAGAGAGAGAGAGAGAGAGAGAGAGAGAGAGAGAGAAAAGGAACATAAGAAACTCGTGAGATACATACAAGTGTAGAGACGGCAGGCGTATTCGTCCACTCATTGTTACCTAATTTAATGAGCAAACCGCCGAGCACGTGTCGGTGAGTACCTCAAAGCTCGTTAGCACGTCCATCGGCGTGAAATCACGAGCGCGCTTGCCCGCTTGCGAGCAGAACAGGCGGATATATTTGCGGCGGGACCGAGAGGGAGTGGAGCGGATATTTTGAGAAATCTGCGAGCCGAGACGGACAAGACGAAACTATGACGGAGTGTTCGCGCAAGATTATCCGTTGTTGCATAGCGCTCGCCAGGAACGTAACAAAGGAGACACAGAATTGTTTAAGATACCTCCTTTATCACGAGCGTATCAATTATTAATCTACAGTTAGATACATCTGCACTTAATTATCGTTACATAGCAATTAACTCTCTATTGTAGTGCTAACTATTAATGAACCGGAATATCAATATATATTCATTGATAACTTCATTGAAATATTAATTAAAATTTGTTCTTTTATAATATATTTATGTTTGCGAATAAATGGAATAAAAATTAATAAAAAGAATATTTTATAAAAATCATCTTTTTGCCATTTTTAATAAGAAATGAATCATAAATTTGAATCATAAATTTAATGTAGCGTTTCGATTCTTATTATATGACGTAAATGACGTAAAAATCACGATCAAATTATTGGTCGATACAAATAGTTGGTCAATGTTACTGTGATAATTTAGGTAGTCTAATGGTATGAACAAGAACAAGCTGAATTGATGATTTTGTATTATTTCCAAAACTAAAATTCTTTTTCTAAGATTGATTTCTCAGATTGATTATGCAACAGATAGTTTTTACTCTTGCTAAAAAATTCTGCCTGATTAAGCGCATCAAACTTCTTCTCTATTATTCATGAGAAAAATGATCTTCCAATGGAATGATCTTCCAATATCAATCTTATGCTTGACTCTCGCTACTAATTAAGCAGGCACATGCCAATTCGACGATCGAGATTCCACAGAGAATGCCGCTGGAATACTTTAACTTCACAAAATAATAATACTGACTTAATCTCTCTCTCTTTGCCTTATGTATTATATAGTAGTCTTATATATTATTTATGTATTATTTGTAAACTTGGTTGCTTTGAAAGAGTTAAT
>NW_017259576.1:2862718-2874069 GCF_001594045.1 Atta colombica | reverse complement strand
TATATATATATATATATCGTTTCAATATGGAGGCAGTTTATTTTTAAAAATGATTAAGGAGTAATGGCATTCTGCAATTGCTTATAAAATCTAGTATAAAGCGAATAACTCTCTCTCTCTCTGAAAGAAATGAGAAGAAATCTTATCAACAGAAGTGATGACTATAGTTTCTCAGGCATCTTGTGCAAGAGATTACGTGTCACGTAATCGTTTAAACATGGTACCGAGTGACGAATAAAGCCTCCTTGTGCGCGTTAGTGTGACAAGAATTTCGATTTTAAGAAATCCTTGAGAAAACGTGCGGTTTGCGAATACTTCACCTGAGAATCTTTTCCGTCACTGTTGACGAACAAAGAAGTTCTTTGTAGGTTGAACTCCGCGCCGCTGTCAGAAGTTCTTCTCTTGGGTCGCGCATTGCGCGGATTTCGAAATTGCAGGAGAAACCAGACGAAGACGCTCTCCTTCTCGAGCGCATCCTTTAATCGACTTTCGACGTTGTAACGCGGCTGTAAGAAGCAACGTCGTAGCAACTCGCGAACTTTAAACAGCGTCTTGTTCCGACGTCAGTTGCAAAAACTCATCACGACTCTTTACGTGAAGCTTTAAATCGAAAGTTTGAATCGCCTCCAGTTGCGAATCCAGTAATATCAGGCAAAACGTACTCGACTTTTTTAATTGTAACAACTTCTGTGTTCAAACTTTCACAACATCTCTATGCTGAAAATAGTTGATACCTACTTTGTACATTCAAATGTAATCGTTTCATATACTTAAGATTGCTGTATAAGGAAACTTTCTGATGCAAGCTAATATTTGTTTAACGTTCACCACGTTATATTTGTTAGAAAATTCTGGTTTTATGAAGAAATCTAAATTTAACACATCTGCTAATGCTTTAAATCACATAGGAATGTGGACTAACTTTCTAAGATTATGCTCAAATTCGCATGCTATTTAAAAGCATACGGATTCATTTTTGCATTGACAATCAAACATTCGTCTGTGAAAATTCATATGTGGAAGCGAACGGCTTATCGAAGACGAAGAGGAGCTTCTTCCGGCGGATGCGAGGCAGAAACGTGTCGTCGACACATCCTGTCGGTGAGACAACAATAGTGGACACCCTCCTCTTCCTGGTTGCATGCGCCAATTACTCCGCGGTCGGAAGATGGAGAAACAGGAGAGTGCACTGACATCTCATCAGGATTCTATGGAATTCCGTCGAGATATCCTTTCGAAATAAAGGTCAAGGACAATCATGAAAGAAAAATCTTGAATTTTTTTTACAAAAGCATCAACATTCTCTGCGGATTAAACAAAAAGTTGTGTCTTTTTACAATTTTTTTACTTCACTTAGGAACCTGAGATACTGTGATGTGATTGACCTGTCTGCGTTAGACATGTCCTTCATCGCGAATAAAGTGTCACATAAAAACGAACTTTAAATTCCAGCTATCAAAACGCCTCAAGGTTGTAATTAACGCGATCGATGATGTTTTGTAAAGTTCATCGACCGATCGTCAACAAAACAATTGCGAGGCGGCCAGGACGAAGGACTATCTCGAATCAAGCTCTTGTTCTTTCTCTCGTCTCTCTTTCTCTTTACATCTTTCTTGCCCGATCCGCACGACCGCGAGGCAGCGAAGTAAATGGTACCGCAGCACCGTGAAGTGTATTATTAGCATCGTGTAAACGTGTCTGCTGGCCGTGAAACCAGTGAAAGTATTTCATGGACGGAGGCAGGTACGCATACACGCGTATACGCATACATCCATATACATCCATATACTTGCACACGCTCTCTCTACGCATGCACGTATACATCATTTTGCGTCTCATACATGCGGTTGGCTCCGCTCGAGATGATCGCGCGCTGAGGCGCGCCCAGAACTGGGCCTTTGTCCTCTTTGTCTGGAGAACATCAGGCGGGTAGACCGATCCAGCCCTTCTGGTCTCGTCGGACCGGACGAAAAGGACGAAAGAGTCAGTGTGCGTCCCACGCTCTTCTCGTCATGCGCCTTTCTCAAGATCAAGCGAGACCAAGCTTCTCAGGCACGTTTCCATTCTACTGCCTGATAGTGATGTTGCTTCGATTAATTGAAGTACGATAGTTTTTGTAGAAATCAAGTTTTTTGTCCGATGGTTTACATCTCGATTAATGAGCAATCCGATTATTTCAGATTCGATTGAATCGAGCATTCGATGTGATTTTTAGATTCGATTAATAAATAAGTACTGATTTTACAGAGATATAGGAAGCTTTTCAACAAGAAACACAAATGACAATGTAAGGGTCATGGTAAAAGCTTAAGGTAGTAAGACGTAAGCAGTAAGAAAATCAACATGTTGGATTGGCTACTGCTTACGTTATGGCCTTATGTTTGTATGTATTACTGTGTTACTGTGATTGGGTCAATTCGCTTACTGCCAGGGTTGGAAAAATTACTTTTGTAAAAGTAATTAATTGCAGTTACAGTTTTTTCTTTCAAAAATAACTAATTACAGTTCCAAATTACCGAGACTATTTATTGCAGAAAAATTGCTTTGTTGTGATTCGCTTACTGATCTTATTGATTAAGTCTCACATCTTAAGTTTTTCTATGTGTCATGACCTAACTTGCTTATACCTGTGCTTCGGTTGAAGCGTTGTCACGCTTTTGTGAATTTTTGCAAGTTTTCGAAGGAATTATGATCAAATCACTTCACTTTATTTTGAAGTTAATATTTTTTTATTGATAACGTGTCGATTATTTGTAATCGATTTTTTCCCCGATATTTTACAAAATAATCACTAATTTTTTTATTGAAATAGCCATTTGTGCAAAATAGATCATTTAGACCAGATTCATTTAGCTCATTTAATAAGCTATCATTTCGATTGTTCGAATGTTCGATTGTTTCATAATCAATCTTACCCGACTTTGTCGATCACTTATAAAATTAAAATCTGAGTGATAGGTTCTGAAGAAACGGAGAAACGCAGTATCGCGAATTCTCTGGCAGTTGATACAGTCTCGCGAATGACGACAGACGATCGCATAACGATCTCATAACAGACGCAACGTCGTTAAATCACGTCTAGCGTTAATAACGAGCATTTTCTGTGTAATATATATAGACAGACGTCCAGACGTTTTGTGCAAATTATATTTAATAATAATATATATTTAATAATAATATAATAATATATATTTGATAAATAATTTTGATATTCTTTAATGAACAGATGACTCTCCATATAAAACTGATAAAATGTCATTTTCTTCTATCAGTTGCAATATTTAAATGTCTTAAATTAAATTAAACTTCGTAAAGCTATGCAAAAATTTATATTAAATTAAGAAAATTTACTTTTTATATTTTTTAACTTACTTTTTAATAATTAGAAAAAAATCTCGATAATCATAACACAAAGTATATGACGTGAATAAATGATTTTATTTTTTTTATATTATACTGCACTGTTTCATCATTTGTTCATCATGTCGACATGTTATTAAGATATAACGTTATCTATTATATTTTAAATGGATTTTTAAACAGAGTCAAAGAATATGACAGCAAGGGAAAAGTTTCATTATAGTATTTGTGCGAAGGTTTAAGCTTATCACCGTAATACATCTAGGTAGAATATATCAAAGGATTATATATAAAAAAAATGTTTCGTAACGCAACTTTTACGCATTGAGGATTAGATGGCGACCGCGAGAGTTTTATGTAACTTTTCCTTTCACGATTTACAATATACTATACATATAGCTTTTTCTTAAATTTTTTTCTGTAATGCGCAATTGATAAACAATTTTTTTTTTTAGAATAGGAGCCTGTCATTTATGCCGCTAGCGATGAATTATAATAGTAAGTTCTTTATTCGCTTGCTTCGCAATCAAGAATAAGATTAATGCGGATCGTTGCGCGTAAACACTGCTGCACGTTTAATCTTTTCCTAATTAGCGTACAAAATTCATAAAAATATATCAATTCTCAATTATAAGCATAAAACGTTATTTCTTTGTTTGTACGCAATAAACATTTTTTAAAATATAGAAACTTTCCAGGCTTTTGGTCAGTCGTTTGGTGATAACAAGTTTATACAAGCTTCGATATGATCACCGATATGTTATTTTGATTACTCACAGTGACTTTGTGGTCGATTTTCTAAAAAAATTAAAATTGCATGCTTAAGACAGAATAAGACAATATCTATGCATCTCATTGTATCTTAAGAATATAATGGACTAATCAAAAGTTGTTCAAACAATGTCCAATCTCACTCAAGTAGGAGATTGGACAACTTTTTTCTTATATATAAACACAGTTTTAAAAAATATTATTTCTAGATAATTTCTTAGAAAACATTGATATCTATTTATATTATAATAACATATAAAATATTTCAAAATTAATTATATTTAAGGACATTGTATCCAATATATTATTTTTAATATAAAAAGTAAAACAACGAAAAGTGAAAAGTATGTAACATAAGAAAGTACTTCGATAATATCAAAGAAAAATCAAATAGACATCTCTAAAGATATACGACATTCGACATTCTCTTCAATGAGATATCGACGAGCTCTTAACATCATTCGCTGACATTCGCTAACGATGAGTCAAGACAATCATCGAATGCAATAAGCGCGATTCGCCGAGACATCGCTGCTTATGGAAATGTCTCCCAATGAAGACGGATGAACATCTTCGTTCACGATGTCCTCGTTTCGCCAGTTTCGACCTCTTGAACTTGATGATACTTTTCCAGGTATCAACTTATGAAGCAAATTCCAGAGAGAAAAGAATTTTTATTTTGATTATTTATATAGTTATATTTTAATTAGAAATCAAAATTTCTATTATTTGACAAGATTCTTTTATATAATTATTTAACAAGAATATTTTAGATTTAATGAAAATCTTTTATATAATTTTAATATAATTTTTTTTTGAAAAAAAATTGTTCAAAATATTTACATAATTACAAATGGAAAGTTTAATTCTTAGAATAAATTGGATTTAAAATATATACACGTACATTTAATTAATAATTGCAATTTGATATTTGTGTTTAATACTTGTATCATACAACATAACGATAATTGCATATATTGCATATGTTAATACGTAATAGAGCTAAAATTAAACGCAAGTAAAGATCTTACTGCAAATTTTAAACTACAGTTTCAATGTTGCTGGCAAGAGACATCGTTTAAAACGTTGGATAAGTGCAATATTAAAGATTGTTTGTTGATTGTAATGCGCCGGATCATTTCGACCGATATGGTTTTACGACTGGTAAAAGTCGATATGAAAGGCGAACAGCAGTGGTAGCGCGGAAACGTAGCTGAAACCTGGTGTGGTCGAGAGGTAAAATGAAGGTAGGCGGTTCTTTCCCTCCGAGAGAACGACGTCCGTACACATTTTATAGTCAATATGTCGAAATGTTCTCTCCCCGAGTTCTCCTTTCACTAATTGTAAAGGTCCAGCCATTGCGAATATGTGACTGAAATTTATGAAAGCGTACAGATACATATTTACCCAAGTGTCCGACTCTCGATGACAAACATGACGAAACTGCAAAACTACCATAACGAAGGGAGGCCGAGTAAAATAAGAGCCTTTTACTAAGAATTCAAAAGAAACCTGTCGAAGAATTGTTGCTGCATTACGAAAACTTGTGTGAGCAGGGGAAAAGTAAAGAAAAACGTTTGGAGCGAGCATTCGCAAACTTCGATTTCATGATTAATAAATTTGAGCTATTTTGTATCAAAAGTAGTATAGTTTAGTTTCAAAAGTTGCATTAATATTAATATAAGGAATTTTTACACACACACACACACACACACACACACACACACACACACACACACACACATTTTATTGAAATTTATTTAATACTTTACAAAAATAGAGTTTATATTAATTAAATATTGAAAGAAATTCTTTTGGAGTCATATATAGTTTCAACTGTTACACAAAATATTTCGACCTTAGCTTTTTTAAAGATGAACACTTTGCGTCATAGTTTTGGCAAACCGTCAAATAAATATGTGTTAATGAGAATTGATCAAAATCAGAGCGCAGCTCCGTCGTGCTCCGACCTTTTCGCGCGAAAAAGCGAAACGCGTCTGCCATTTTATTCCAGAATCGCAATCACGCTAGGTGTTTCGCGATTCATAAACGAAATCGGCTTACGATACGGCCGCATCACTACTGATTGCTGATCTTTTTAGTAACAGGAAGCGGACAAAAAGGTCGTTCGATGCTAATGCACGAAACAAATCATTTTGATCTTTGTAGCTATGTGGCCGAAAAATGATTTAATACTTAGAGATCTCATCGCTTTCCTGTCGACTTTTCAATTTCGAGGGGAAGAAATGTAGATTCCGAGAGGACAAAGAATGAAATGCAACCCGCATATCTTGTGCGGGACTATTGAGCAGTGATCTTTTGACTTTGTTTGAAGAAGGTAGAAAATAAGATACTGGAGATAAAGAATGATAAAATATCAATTCGGTTACCATTTGGCATGTTTTTTGAGCTATCGCGTCTATTATCTATGAAGCAATGACTACAAATACATTTTCTATAATGTAAAAAATTTTTTTAATGATTTATATATAAGAGAGGCCGGAGCTCATTTTTCAATTTCGAATTTTTACAAACGAAATTAAGAGACTTATCGAAAAAATGAATTCTACACCAGTTACTACATACATTTGGTTATCTAATAATATTTTAATAATAAGAGGAAATTGATAATATGAAAAAAATGCATTTTTTTAATGCATTCCATCTGATTCAACTAGAAATCGGGAAACTAAGATTATTAAAATAAAGATTAATGTATTTTAAGCTACACTTTTGACTATATATTAATAAAACTTTTATAAAAATATATTTTAAACACAAGCATTCGTTTCGCAGAGTAAAATGCTTTTTTTTGCAACATTTGTTCATTTCGTGCAGAAACACATCAAATGAGCTTAATTATTGTGATTGGATATGAGGAAACTAAACTTATAACATTTATCACTTCTCTTTAAAAGAATAAAATTTTGAGTAAATACTATAAGAGTCACTAAATGAGTCATACAGTCAACATTCCATGCTGTGGTTAGTCTACTGTCCGTTCATTTGTTAAAAACATTAACAATGCGATAACAAAGACACATAAACAAAAAAATCTGTTAGATTTTATTAAGTAAGAACTACACTTACTATCTAAGTAAAAATCAAATTCAGACAATATCATATACGATTGTAAAATAAAAACTTTAAGAATAAAAATATTACTTAGGTATATTTTTAAAAATTATGGAAATAACTTCTATCATAGATGTGTTCGCAATAAGAAGAATAATACAACAAACTTAACAGCAATCACTGCTACATGCTCAGACACGTTTACACGTGTTTTGTTTTTAATATATTCTCGAAATGTATTATTCTACTTACCTCTGTAGTCAACTGATCCTGGTCTTCCCTATATACACGTGTGTGTGTGTGTGTGTGTGTGTGTGTGTGTGCGCGTGCGTGCGTGTGTGTGTGCGCGCGCGCGCGCGCGTGTGTGTGTGTGTGTGGAGGGGCAGCATTTTCGGGACGCTTTTTAAAAACGTTTTCATTCATTTTCATAAATAATAATGTCGCAAATTATGTATGGAAAATTATTTTGTCCAAAAAGATCAGTAATTTTGGAGATATATTAAAAATTTACTTACAGTGGCAGTTTTCAGGTCAATGAAATTTTTTAACAAAAGCGACCAATATTTTATTATTTAATATTTTTATTTTATACATTTAATATTTATTAAGATATGATTTCTTGTCAATTTTGGTCTTTAGACAGAAGAAATCAACAAATTATATACAATTTTTGCATAAGTTCTTAAATCTACCAATTAATATAATTATATCTTAACCAAAAGGCAGATTTTTCTTTTTTTACAATAAAAAGAAAAAAATAATTTATTATACTAAGTTTTTATGATCGTACATGAAAGAATATGGTATTTGCTAGCATATTACTAATGTAGTATTATAGAAGCACAGTGAAATTTTGTGTATATAAATTAAAAATCTGAAATGTACCATTTCATTAAAATTAAATTATATACAGGAGCAGTTTTCAGATACCATAGGCTTTCAAATAGAAAATTACTTTCCGTTCTAATTGTGGTTTGAAAACATGAAAATACATGATTAAGAGAAAATTAAAATTAAGTTTACAACTTTTAAGAAAAAATTTCATAACGTTCTAAATCAGTACATGAAAGCAACCAATCTACTAATATACCTGAAAAATACCGTTTTCACGAAAATTTAGTATTGTCAGTCTAAAACCTGTCATTCCATTGTTACACATAAAACTATAGTTTCAGCAAAATTTTTAAAAGCGCCATTCCGTTGCTATACATATCTGAAGAACCACGATTTTAGCAAAAATTATAATCCTACGGCTACTAAGTCTTGATTA
Source organism: Atta colombica (assembly GCF_001594045.1). Lineage (NCBI taxonomy): Eukaryota > Metazoa > Arthropoda > Insecta > Hymenoptera > Formicidae > Atta > Atta colombica. The sequence goes on along the minus strand of NW_017259576.1, from coordinate 2,865,593 downwards.
AAATACATTATAAAATTCTTAAGAGACGTTACGATTTAGATTTAATTATCAGCATGCTTTATCAACCGTCAAAGATTTAAGAAGTATATATATATATATATATATGACAATTTGTGGAATAAAATCGGTTCTTAAAGCAAACGAGAAGTATTTTTATGACCAAGGTCTTATTTTAAAGTATTACAGAAATTTTTTGTCTTTAAAGATGAGCAAATCTCTAATCAAATTGATTATTCAAACACAACAATTATTGTTCTATTGTCGAAAACTAAACAATCTCAATTGATGTCAATCCGTTACTACTATAGACCTGAAATCTATTGTTTTAATAAAAATTTTATACTATTGATCCGAAAATCGCCATTCCGTTGCTACGTATATCCTAAAATTCATGGTTTTAACACAAATTATAATGTGCACGGCCTTTCAGACATGATTCAAATATGTTATAAAACTCTTATTAGATGTTTAGATTTAATTATCAGCATGTCTTAGTAACCTATTTCAACATGATCGACAAATTAATCAGTATATAATAAACAGTGGAATATAATAGATATTCAAGCGGTCATGAAGAATTCATGTGAGCAAAGCCTTGGTTTAATGAATTACAGATGTTGTTTGTCTTTTAAGATAAATGAATCTCTAAATTTTTTTTTCTAATACAGTTGTTTTCAGGGCTATATGCAGTAACGGAATGGCAGTTTTCAGGTTTATATTTCACAACAGATTGACAGTTTTGAGATTGTTTAGTTTTCGGAAAATATATAGGACAATAATTGTCTTTGAATAATCATTTTGATAATTTTGTTCATCTTAAAAGGCAAATAATTTCTCTAATTCTTTAAAATAAGAGATTGATCGCATTTCTTTTCCGCTTGAATGCCCGATTTTATTCTACAGTTTATACTTAAAGTCGTACGTTAAAGTCGTCGCTCATTTTGAACGTTAAGTGCTACATATTAATAATCAACATCGTCATTACGTTATTATTTGTATTACCTCTATGTGTCTGAGTGCATTAAAATTTTTGTTGAGACGTCAGTCTTTTTCGATTTTCTAAGTTTGATGACCTTTTGTCAAAAACTAAACAGTCTTAGAACTGCCATTCCAATGTTATTTGTAATTAAATTATACAACATTGCACAATATCCAACGGCAATTATGGGAACTTAACAAATTTGTACTAAAAGATTGTTATTGTTGATTGATATTTATAAAACGTTTATCAAGTAATTAGTACGTAATTAAATTGTTTATGCCTATATACAACGTATGTATAGTCTATCTTATAAATTAAAACTTTTATACGCTTTTGGTATAAATTTATTTCATTATATTGGTTTTAAGGACTTTTTATAAAGAAATATAGTAAACGTTCTTAAATTTTAGAAGTATGTAATACTCATTAAAACAAACCAAAAAATTTTAATGAACAGTACTCCGAAAACTTTTTATTTCTGAGTTATGAAACATTTTCTTCTGTAAAAAATTCTGTGTAACTAAATTAAATCTACAATAAATCATATTCAATGTGCCTTCGACTCATGTCAATAAACAACAATTCGATATGTTTCGTTACAGATTCCAAATTTATTTCGTATTTGTTGATAACGGTTTTAAGTCTCTTAGTCAGTTCTTTCACGGACGTCCGTATGACCATTTAATTACGTAGGGATTGTTGTATTCAACTTTGGATTGTGGATCGTATCTAGTTTTGTGTTATCTGAAAAATGGCTAATTTTTACACACACAAATTTTAAAATGACGAATATTCATTTTATGTATGGCAGAGTAAAGGGCAATGCTTTGAAACTACCGCGATTGTATCATGCAGCTTATCCTAATTGCCGATAGCCAAATAGAAGAATGTTTAGCAAAATTCATCAATGCTTACGTGAGGTCGGACAGTTCAAACCAAATTTAGTTGACTGCGGTAGACCGCGACTTGTTAGAATTCCTGCATTCGAAGAAAATATTTTACGTACGAAGAAAATCCTGGAACATCTTGTCGAAGAATCGGCCTGCAAGAAAGATCAAGCCATCACACTGTGTGGAATATTTTGCATGATCAACTTTTGCATTTCTGTCATGTTCAGCACGTTAAGGTTCTTCTACCAGTTGATTTGCAACAACGGTTCACTTTTTGTCAATGTCAATCAATTTGTCACTTCTTCATTGATGCAATCAAGCTCCATTTTTGTACAATATTTTGATTACTGATGAGGCATCCTTCATCATGATCATGAATGATGGGATCAATAACATACATGTTTGGGGAGATGAGAATTCTCATGCTACCATAGACATCACGACATTTGGGCAGGTATTTTTGGAGATCATCTAATCGGATCTTACATTTTATCTAATAGACTAACAGGACAAGTGTATCTTAATTTTTTCGAAAATAATTTATTCGAACTTTTGAGAAATATTTCTTTACAATAGACAACGAATATAGCATCATGCACGATGGTGCCCCTGCCCATTTCCTCGTTAATGTCAGACGCCATTTAACCAATCGTTTTCAAAAAAGATGGATAGGACATGGCGATCCTAATTGTATGGCCATCTCGCTCATCGGATTTAAATCCGAATTATTATTTAGAGGGACACTTATGCATATGCCACATCAGTTGATACAATAGATGAATTGACTCAGAGAATTGAAAATTGTTGTCAACAAATACGGAATAAACTCGGAATCTTTGAACGTTCGATCTTCAATGAGGAGACGTGCCAAATTGTGTTGAAATGGACAGAGGACACATTGAACATTTATTGCAAATTTATTTTAAGTTATTTTCTATTTTTCACAGAAGAAAATGCTTTATAACTCAGAAATAAAAGGTTTTTGGAATACTATTCATTAAGA
>NW_017259576.1:2848945-2862618 GCF_001594045.1 Atta colombica | reverse complement strand
ACTTTGTTTATTTATATACAAATATATAAGAGTAAAATATTTACTTCAACAAAAAATTTAATTTAATTTTTTCTTATTTTTATAAATAATTGGAGACAAATTTTTCGATATAATGCATTCCAAGTTTATATAAATTCTGTCGAATTTATAGAAATTTCATCGAAAATACCTTTGTGAAAAATGTTTTTTTCAAATCGGTTTTCGTTTACAAAGCGCATACGATTGTATTTGAAACGTTAAAACTCGCGTTACTCCCGTTCTTTTGGGTAATCCAATGTTTCTTGAAGCTTCGGCGTTTGAAAATTCATCGTACTCCGTCGATATGTAAAATCGTATGACTGCATTTGAAACGTTAAAACGCGCGCGTAATTCTCCGCATGGATTACTTCGATGGAATGAGGGGAATATTTTCAGATTTCACCGTCGCTTTCCAAACATCGTATCTCCCAAATCATTTTTTTTTTCAAATGTTACTCGCAAATGGCCCTGGTTGCGTAAATCATTCGCCGATACGTGAGCAGAAAGATAAATTGCGGAATCGTTTTTGCATGCCGTCTTTTACAATTTTTTACTATAGTCAGGACTGATAACGCCGTCTGACCCAACTGTTTTATGTTGTATATCGGTAAAGCATTGCCTAAGGCTGATAGAGCACAAGCGAAAAAAGGTGGTCCGGTGACGAAACGTTCGCGATAAGCTATGAGGAAAGAATCAAAGTTAGAAAAATATTTTTCTTCTAGAAAAATGTTTGTACTTATACATTAATACTTTTATTTCATTTTTTAAAATTAAAGAAGATTATTACTGTTCTGCTAAATAAATTATTATAATCTTGATTATATTGTAGTACAGATAGTATGCAATACGTGATTATAATGTATCTTGACGTATCGTTATCAAAGTATCGATCCATTATATCTCAATGATTTTTTAAATCTGCGTTTATACTGAATTTAATAATATATCGAAAGTTGTTAAGAAAATAAATAATATTTTATTAAAATATTAAATTGTGTCTGATCTGTATCCAACAATTTATGCTTTACTTAATCAAAACAAGATTTAAATTAACAATATTAACGTTAATATCGGCATTTTTTTGAGCCTCTGTTTAAACAAAGTTATAATTTTGTAAAGATTGAAGGAACCAGATAACTCCACTTTTTATCTGTTCGATATTTACTTATACTTTGCTATATCTTACCTTAAAATGTTAGTTTAAGCAGTTAGGATCGATAAAATTATGCACATGTTTCAAGTTAAATCATTTGTTGATTAATAACAAGTATTATATAAATATATATAAATATAAATTATGCCTATCTAAACACATAATTTATTAATATAAAACTTACACTTGTTAAATACTTATGTTTATTATATCACTAGTTTACACAGTTACATCTAATTCAGAAAATTGAATCTTCGTACTAGTAAATGAACTATACATTTTCATGAGATCATAAGTTGCGCAATAAATACTATTTTTATAGTACTAACTTTATTTTTATACATTAATAAAAACTTATGCATATGTTAGTTAATTTATGGTATGTTATGGTATGGTATGAACTTATGATATGTTAGTTAATTTATAGTTAATTTAATAGTTAATTCAATACAATTTGACATTCAGTAGTGTTCCTCCAATGTCTTTAGAACTCTCTCCCTCAAATTCATTAGGACATTTAGACTGTTACATAAATGTCATCTCTCTCAAAAATCCCATATTGAATTTCGTAAACTGTGTATTGACTTAGTAAAAATTATCGAAAAATTAGATCTAGATAACTCTAAGTTCAGATATATATATCATTATCATCATTTCTCCATTACTACAATACTACATATACAAAACTATACGCAAGCGTAATTTCTTTATCTAAAGGATGACCTAATAATAAGGTATAATCGGAACGTTTTAAGAATTTGAAATACATAAGATAGACAATCTCATACGTATTATTGCACCATCAACAGGAAACCCATTGCATAATATAGCGGTATTTTTGCATAGAATTTTGGATTCTAGTATTGAAGAATCGATATGTCAAAAATACCTTTCAATTTGCTAAAGATATAATCTCAGATTCACTTATCTGATAACTCCGTTCTTATTTCATTCGACATTGTCTCTTTTTTTACTAATGTTCCAATCGATTTAATTATTGAGAGCATCAAAAGTCATTACTCAAACATAGAAAATAACATTAATCTACCTAAGATTGAATTTATTAAAACGATAAGAATATAATATATTATAGGACCGTATGTGTGTGTGAAAATTATAGAAATCGAAGCCTTACACGGAGTTCTAGCTGGATCTTAATGCTTGTATTGTAATGCTATACTGTGTATCACGCAGTGATATCACGAATTAAATTGACTAGCAATTTAACAAATTTTTTATGCTTATTCGCATCTTCGAAACGATCTTAATAATGTTGAATGACATAAAATCGGATGGGAAGTGCCTCAGGTTTCAATTAGAGCTTGCATCAATATGTGTGCACATTTACAAAAAGTCATTCGAAAACGAAATGGAAATACACAATTTTAAGATGGTTGTAAAATGATTTTTCTTAAGATTTGTTTGAAGCTTTTACTATTTGAAGATAATACTATTACTATTTGAATGATATTCTCTATACATACGTATCATTTCGAGGAGGCATGTTCAAAAAATAACTGCATTTAAAGTTAATTTTTAACTTTAACAAATGCTAAACAAGGAGTTTCCTGAGCCAGATAAGGAGTGACAGTAAATTTTCATTATTAACGCAGAAACGGTTTTTTTTAGAAATTCGCTCAAAAACTAAAGGATAAATATAATACGAGTATAGATAAATATAATACGAATCTCTTAAATCGAAGAAAATGGAGACAAATATTAATTATAAAATCTTAGAAAGTTGCTTTATTACTTCACTAATATCCACTTCGCATCATCAACTCATTCTCAAATAGCGGTGTACACAGAGAGATAAAAATTACTGTTGGGAAATAAAGATTATTCAAAAATTGAAATTTGCAGCAATTTTTTTTACACTGAACGATGCTCTCATGCGCTGGCGCTTCGGGCGATTGTATCGCAACGTTTGTCTTACGGGAGAAGCCGCTTGTTGCACTAGCCAATAATTCTACGTTCTTAAGTCTCACTTTGTAAAACTTTTAGAAATGATGCAATACTACTTCCGCTGCGCGGTAAAAGTTGAATTGAATTCAATTTATTAAATATCTATTATTTCCCAGCAAACGAGATGTGCCGTTGATTGCCTCAACTTACGCTTGCGAGGCAAGCGTTGCCGCGTTCTGTGTGCAGAAGCCAATAGTCAATCTTATATTCATTCAAGATCTTAAGTACAATCTTAAGAAATCATGAATCAATCAGAAGGCCGTATTAGCGTCTTAAGACATTTCTTAAAACTAAAGTTTATTAAGACAGTCTTGAAATAAAAACGGACTATGAATATCGCTCTACGTTTAGGACACGGAGTAATAAAAAGGAAATCAAACCTGAGGTCTGAAAGTAGGCTCGAAACACGGTAGAAAAACCCAGCAGATATAATTTTTTTTAACCGACAGCTTGAGTTTGATCTCCTTTTTCTTACTCTGTGATCTAGGACATGTATCTCGTACACTATTAATAGAGAACATGAATATGCGATAAAGATAGAAAACGAATTATAATAAGCTATTTTACATTTTCGTTTCTTCAATTGATGGAACTAATAAAAAAAATCATCATTCGATGGCTTAACTCTTAGGCCCAGTTTTACAATTCATCTCTCAGGGACGAAATCTACAAACATTGTTCAAGATTCAAGATGGTTTTAAGCTAGTACTTGAGATTTCATGAACCAATCAAAGAATATCATATTACCATAACCATATTACCATCTTAAGACATTGCTTAAGACGGTCTTGAGATTAAGAACGGACTTGATTTCGGCCATGATTAACTCTTAACCGAGGTTTAACTTATTTCTCTTTTCAATTTTAGCATTAGAAAGAGATAATGAATAAATTAAACCTCGGTTAAGAGTTAATCATGAATTGTGAAACTGGGCTTTCTTAAAGAAACTCTCGATTATAAGAGAATTAGGCAAACTATAGGCGGGAAAACAGATTGCCACGTGTTCAAAAAAATTATTTAAAACTGACGTTTTAAAGGCATCTAATAATCTTTAATGACTCGTGTTAATATCACGATTTATCGCTGTATGCAATGTGTGTCCGATAAAGTGTCCGATAAAATGTGTCGTTTAGAGAGCTCTGACCAATATTTTGAATTTCCTATTCCTTCGAATTCTCCATTCTCGAAAACTTCGTGTCTTATAAATTTTTCTTCGTTTTTCTGAAATACTGTACTGAATTTTATAAATACCTTAATAGGATGTTCCATGGAATTGCTGTCGAACGAGAGTAAGGATTGTAATAGTTCATGACTATTCCGAATAGAAAATAAAATTTCTACTGAAGACGAAGGCTGGTAAGACTCCGACGTTCGGCACAAAACTGAGGCAGAGAAGAGTAAGTTTTGGAAAAAGAAAGAAAAGCTTTTAGAATATTTCAGGTAGCAAATAGTTGCAATTGGTTCATATTCCTGAGTAAGAGGGGATATTTGCCCCTTCTCTAATCGAGAGACGCATGTTGAAAAAGTTTTACAATAATTAGATAGTAAAGTGATAAACAAATTTACTCACATGCATTTTGGACACAATTCTGAACTACAATGCTCCCTCCATGTCTATATGTTCTAAGAGTGCAACTTTCGCAAATGTGCATATATGTCATACACAATACTAGTGTGGTACAATACTGGTGTGCTCAGTACCGTATGTTCTCTCTTATTGCGAATTCTTCATTTTAAAAAAGTATATGTGTTTTATTATATTATAAATTATTTATACATATTTTTTTATAACAGTGATTAATACGGTGATTAAACGGTAATTTATAACGGTGATTAACAATAAGTCGAAAAAGGTTACGTGCATGCCGATCACCAAAAACATCTAGAACAGGCTTCAAAGGTTAATGAATTAAAACATTATATTATAAATGACCTTATTTTGCATGTGATGAAGAAGTATACTTCTTTCCTTGCCACATACTGAATAGGCAAACTATCTTTCATCGCTATGTATAAATCTGTGAGTATTTAGGTTTTGCACATTTGCGAAAGTTGCACTCTTAGAACATATAGACATGGAGGGAGCATTGTAGTTCAGAATTGTGTCCAAAATGCATGTGAGTAAATTTGTTTATCACTTTACTATCTAATTATTGTAAAACTTTTAGAAAGAAAAACTTTCTCATATCTAAAATATATTTATAAGTACAGAAACATAAAAATGAAAAAACAATCAAATAAGAAATAATTGAAAAAAAAAAAACATTAACGATAATTTTATTAGTGTTTTTTTATTTGGTTGTTTTTTCATTTCAAGCATATACCTCGCAAACATGATTTCTCGCTTATATGTATTTTTATATGTGCTGTAAGGTTATCACTAGGGATGCACCGGTAAATATCCGGTATCCGGTATTATCCGACACTTTTTTACTATTCGACCGGATATCGGATTAATATTCAGGATATATCCAATTGAAATTTGATATCCTATCCAATTTGAGTTTTGGAGCCAAAGCAAAGTCATCGACGCAAAAAAATTCAGTGTGAGTAAGATTTCGAGAATTGTAAAGTGATTTAAGTAACGTTTATCAACAATTTACAATTCCTAAAAATCTTACTTTAGAAAATACTTATCGGGAGCTTTCCAGCAAGAGACATAAATTGACACAAGAGTCATTTTGTCCTTGTTGTTTAATTACTTGTTGTTGATTAATCACAATGCTCCACGGAAAAAAAAGATTAGCTGCCACAGGTAAAAATTAGGTATGGCAGCTAAATTCAGTAGTATTATGTGGAGCCCTAACGTCGTATCTGCGAGGTCTAATTTTCATTAGTTGTGAGGCTTAAATATTATCATTATAACAGAGCAACATTATAATAAGCATTTTGCTGTTATGTCGATGTATTGATCATTGCAGCAAACATTTTCTGTGTAGCAGATAATTTGATAGCAAGTACAGTTTCAGCAAACCACATTAACTGTGGTAGAGATAATTTTCTTTTACATATCCGATAACTATGACAACTAATTTCTTGTTGCTAAATAAATTAATCTGTAACAGATATGCATACTTTGTTATCACGTTCTTATATTAGCTACAGCAATAAATCCTTTGTACTAGCAAATTTCATAGTTACAGCTAACACAATTTCAGGTAATTAGAATTAGCTATAGCCAGAAACATTTTTTTTCTGTGTTAATTTACTTGTAGCTTGCCTTTATGTATAAGAGAATTTGAAACTATCCTAAATTTATGAAACATCTTAAACATATGAAAGATATTTAAAAGTAAATTATCCGTATCCTCAATGTAAAAAAAGTATATGATAATGTAAACTCTTGCACTGGTCATTTGTCAAAGTCTCATAGATGTAATTTTTTACCATGTCAAGAGCAATCTAACAGAGATGTATTTGAAGATTATAATTTTGAATTTTCTTATTTAAATTCAGCATATGAGATTGTTTTTTTGAGAATTGAGAATGTAAAAAAAAACATAAAGAATTGCGATTTTTTTTTACATTCTCAATTCTCGTTTTCAAATGCTTTGTCTTTTCTTCCGCTAATTAATCGATTTTGAAACGAAGTTCCGAAAACTTCGCGCATCCACGGCTTCAACCTAGCGCGGACACGGACCGCGCTGAAGATCGTGTAATTCGTAAAGTGTTGTAATAATCGGTGCACGGCAGAAAGTGTGGCAACGTGAGTTTCACAAATGGGTCAGCAAGCGCTGCGAGAATGATAGCGGCATATTCGGGGCCAGGCGCGCATTTGGCAACGTATTTATCGTCGCTTGCGAAAAAAGAGTCTTCCCTCGTCTGTCGCACGGCTGAGGATCATCCTCTCTCATTCTCTTTTTCCTTGCACGTACTCCGTACAAGACGAAGAACGAAGAACGGCAGTTTCAGTTTCTTTGCTTGCAAGGCGGCGCGTCGTCGAAAGTTAGGATGCAAAAAAATATCTTCTCGGTGATATAATAATGTAAACGGTGATATTGCCTTACTGAGAGCATTGGAGGGAGTATAATTGAAAATATGTTGTCGCTGATAGTATAAAGGCGTCAAAATTGTACTAACTCTCAAATTGCACTACATCACCTAAAAATTCAATACTACTGTATTTCTATAGTAACCAAGTAACAAGGTGATCGCATGTGTTATGATTTCGCGTGCGAAAGATTGCTAAGTGAGTCACTTTTTGTTGAAGGTTACAATAAATTTGTCTGCATTTACTTTGGAAGTGCAGTAAAATTCTAAATAAAATGTGTTACACGTTTTATGAACTATATCATTGTTCTTTGCTTCCTTTCACTGTCCGTGGACTTCAAGCTTACGTCTTTCTATCGAATTGTGCACTGAACAAAAGCTGTATAGAATACATTGCGCAACTTTTTTCACGATGTCTTAAATTTTCGTTACCATTTAGTAATTTTAAAAAATCATTTATAATTATAAGATACAGTATCAGAATTTTAAGGAAAATTTAGTAAATTTGTTTTAGTGTCGCCGACCGGCTCGCAAGACCGGCGGCATTAAGGGATAAAAAAAAAATCGATTTTTTGTATTGTACTTTTTATTGTATTTTTCACATGTATTTGAGTTATAGAATACGTATGTAAAAGGATTTTTGCGAATTCGCAAAGGTTACAAAAATCTGTCTGGAATGTAGCCTTTGGAACACGCTCAGGAGCAGGTAACAAAGTATTGTATATTTCGGAAAAAACTAATGGACTCAGAGACGAAAGCAGCTTTGCAGGATATGTACGAGAAAGAGGAAGAAATGCCTTTTATGGTGGTGGAATAGCAGATTAATTGTAAGTAATATTGTTCGAGTGTTACCGCTATGTAACTAGTAAAACTTCAATCGCGTTTTTCTCGAAACAGCATTTTCTTAATTGGTGACCATAATTTCTCAAAATCTACTTGACCAATTGCGTCCAAATTTTACGCACATGTTTAACGCATATAAATCTGAACCACAAAAAAAAGTCAAAATGTTTATGTTTGGTAATTATGGTGATGAGGGGAGTCCCGATGACCTTGACATATGTTGTCAAGGTCATAACCCTGAGTAACCTCCAACAAGTTTGAGGCTGGCTCCTCTCATCATAATTTATTTTTATCTGGAGACACTGATAGTGTCTCGGCGCTAAGCTACGCGCAGTGACACTGCCGTGGCTACTTTACGCGAGCCGGCGAGTTGCCAGGAATTGAGATTATTGGATCTCAATAAGAAATGAACATTTCGTTTTTTTTATCTTCTTCGTCAGATTTTTTCTTGCTATCAAAAACTCCTCACTTCTCAATTACTTGTTATTTCTCTATTTGATTACGCTGAACGTCCGACTCTTAATCAACATCTGCTAAATCATGTGCAGCGTATCCAAAATTCTCTCTCCGCTTCTCCTATTGCGTCCGTAAATACGATCATATATCTCCGTATTACTAGAAATCTAACTGGCTTAAGATTTGGCAACGTTTTATTCTTCACCTATGCTGTCTTATATTTTCTCTTCTTCGTTCCAATACTCCTCTATATCTGCGACGTCTCCTTTAATTGAACTCTGAATATCATTTCTCTTTTAATCCTCTTGTCACCAGATATCAAGATTACTTATCCTTCCCCATGTATCAGTCTACTAAATTCCATGCCGCTCTCTTCTACATCTCTGTCAAATATTTTAATTCCCTTCCTGATTCAATAAAAACCTCTTTCTTTCTGTCCTCCTTTCATTCCGCTGCCTCGCGTTTCATCGCCTCACACAGACTGATGTAATTGTGTTTGCGGGTGTATGCGCGTGTGTGTATGATTTCAGCTGTTAGTTTACTTCTTATTGCATTGTTGTCTTATTCTGATAGACTTTGTAACAGCAATTTTGCTGACACCTTTGTAAGCTACTATTGTTTATTGTTATTTATGTTTATGTTAATTATAATCTATTGTATCATATTTTATGTTCTATTATTCTGTTAACAAGGTTTTTCATATAGCTTTGCAATAAACTAAATTAAATTAGATTAAATTAAACTGATTTTATTTTATAGCACTTTAAAAATAAAAAAATTCAAAAAATCGGAAAATAATTTTGCCAAAATGACGCCATTTTTTTTCTTTCTAATATTTTTTTTATCATGGATTTTTATCATAAACGATAGCCAAACTTATATGCTTTAAGAATCTCTTTGGTTTTTTCAAATGAATAGCCACAATCATGATCATCGTGTAGTGCCTTATTTTTGCCTGATTCTCGATAATAACTAAAGAACTAGTTAAACAATTTTACAATTATGGACTTTCAAACTTCTGACTGGATGTTTATTTCGATCCGTAATATCTTAAGGAAAAAGTAAATAAGATTAACTTAGAGCGATTTTTATTACGTATCATAAGTTAGTTCGTTGGCATTGGAAGAGATTACATAAATACGTTTTCTTTACTATCATATCACTGATGAAGATTTTGTAAATTGAAACATTTGATAAAATTTGAAATTTATAGCGTTATTACGAATGTAATAAAAGACGAATTTTATTAGTTAACTACATTTGCTCGTTTTTAAAAAAAGCTTCGACATTTTAATTTATTGCTTTATTTTTGCCATGATATTACATAAACTATTATATAAGGCTTATTTCTTGAAAAATTACAATAAAAAAATTCTAAAAGATATTTGAAATATGTACTAATGTGTTGAAAAAATCCTGATTTGAATAGATTTTACAAATTTTTCAGAAAAAATTCTGAAAATAGCCTAAAAATCAAACTTCTAGACCCGAATTCCTCTCTTAATGACACACGGCTCTCTCGAGACACGGCGAGAGAGTCGCTCGCATAAAGGACAGCGAGCATACAAAGCTCCCTGGTTGATTTTTCCAGTAGTTATATGCTTGTCTCAAAGATTAAGCCATGTATGTCTCAGTGCATGTTGAATAAAGGTAGTAAATTTGTTTTAAATATTACTAACTTTTGTTTTCAACATCCTAAATTAATAAAATTAAATTCTAATTGCAGATGGCTAAAACCGAAATGTTCAATCTAATACCCATTATTAATGATTATTCTTTTAATACCCATTATTAATGATTATATAAGTGTAGATTGCGCTCCTCTTACCGCAATGACTCCAAAGTAGTCCTCTGTATTATATTTTTACAATTATTAAGAGTCCTATATATATATATATTCTTTATTCTAAAGTGTCATGTAGTAAAATTAAGTTACTATAGTATTTTTAAATCCGACGGAATTTTCCGAACATTTCTAAAAGTATACAAAAGCAATCCCTTCTTAGTATTCTGGAAACCGATATGGTCAAACCAAGTAAAAGTCAAGAGCTTGTAAGATTGGCAGTTTCAAAAATGATACAACTTTATAATAATACTTCGTAATCATATATATATATATACACACAATTCTATTCGATCTGATGCATAAATATAATCTATAATTGACTCAAAATTTTTCAGAAAACTTCAGAAATTTATTAAAAAGGAAGTAATAATTTGTGGCATTTTATGTTCTAATTAGCTTTATGATATATTAACTCGATAAATTATATCAAGATGAATTTGCAAAACGAAAGAAAAATTTATTTCTATATAAGAGGGAGACTTGAAGCAGCTTGTAAATAATATCCGTTGTAGATAAGGATCCAATTAAAGCTCATTAAGAATATGTTTCGACATCCATACGCTACTGCTCGAATTTCAGTGAAAATGAACATAATTTCTTAAGTGCGTTAAAAAGAGTATCTTCTAAGTGTAATAATATCACAATCGCGAAAAATGTATATAATTAAATAGTTGCGGTAGCACTCAGCTCAAGTATACATTAACGTAAATATACCTCTTGCGATAATTTAATTATTGTGTTTTGCAATTAAAACGAAAATGTTATAGGGTCACTACATCAGTCAATGAATAAATAAGAAATTCATGATATAAACAGTGCATTGTAGTGCGTGTATAAAAGAGAAAAGACAACAAATCACTCAAAAAAAAATAATAGCTGGTTGTTTAATTTTTAAAAATATCATAAATTATCTTTAAAAAATAAGACAAAAATGATAGTTTTAATTAAAAAGGTGAAAAACCAAGAGTGAAAATACAAGAAACACTAGTAAATGACCGATAAGTTTCAATTAATGACCAATGCGTATTAGTAAATGGCCAGTTATACAAGTTAATACAAGTTTTTCTTTTAAAAGAATAGATTTCAATAAATATATATTTGGATTCAACAAAAATGTCTATTAAATAACTGGATTCTTTATATAATTATATTTATATCTCTTTTTTTACGTAATAATATATTTATTGATCAAAATCTTCAAAATATGTATTTTTATAATTCTAGACTTGAATGAAAGCATAATCATAAATTTTATAATATAATTATTTAAAAATATAATTTAATAATTATTTAATATAATCATAATAAAAACATAAATCTTTTATCTCAATAAGAATATACTTTGGTAAACGTAGCTTACCAAAGTATTAGTTAGCTTTAGATAATATTTCAGTATTTCTGACACTGATTTCAGGATATTTTCAAAAATAAATTCATCCATTTTCTACCAGACCTATTATCTACAAATAGATTATTTTTTTCTAGAAAAGATTGCACTTCATCTTGCACATTACTTGTATACATTGGCAATCCCAATTTTGCTTTGTTAATTATCCAAGTTTTAATTCGTTTTTCTTCTTTTGAATAAAGAACAGGCGAAGGTCTCATTTTCTCTCAATAGATACATTTTCATGTATCTTATTAAAAAGTGTACCTTTTGGTATTTTATATTGCTGTGATACTTTATTTATACTCATTCCATCAACGCATACACTGTTAATAGCATCTTGCAACATTTCTTTTGAATAAGAAAATCTGCAGTATTTTCTTTTTCCTTTATTTTTCTCAGAACATAAAGATTGTTTGAAAATAAAAATAAATTCTAAAGGTATATAAAAAAGAAAAGGAAATAAATCAATTATTTTGTCCTTCCTTATTCATTTATATGTTAAAGCAATTTTTTAATTCGCTATATTTATATGTGATAAAAATAGCTTTATAACAATAATAGTTAACACTTTTCAAAAGTACTAATATAAAATAAAAATTGTGAGAAGACTAATATTTACTTAGATATTCTCTAAATCTGAATCAATGGATAGTGACTGATTACCCAGTGGCATATTTATAACATTAATAATCAGTGAAATTCAACTAAAAAAGATAGAAAATTTGAGCACTATAAACTTAAAATACTAATATTTGCACGTTTCAATGTTCCAATACTTATTAAATTTATGCGGTAAAACAGTTAGTTAAATCACATAATAAAGGTTAGCAAGGTTAGAGATAACACATTTCATTCACTGATTACCAATAGCATACTTGGCTGTGAATCAATGAATAATCACTGACAGCAGTGATTATTCACTGATTCACAGATTTAGAGAATACATGAAAAAAATATCAAAATACGGACATCTAACCTCCAATCTGTTGACACTTGATCATGAACAACATGAATGATCATTTACTGGTGTACCCGCTTTGTGTTTAGTTTACTGTTAACAGTTTACAGTTAATAACTAATGTATCATTTACTGATACAAATGAAAACAAAATGCTCCAATATTTGATCCGTAAGAAATATAACTAAAAACAAGTATAAAAATACAATAATAAATAAGCAATACAATAATAAATAAAAATTTAACATTATGCTATCCTAAAGAAATTGATTTTCTTTGATAAACAACAAATACTTAATACAAAAGTTACTTCTTTTAATATGCGTATTCTATTTTGCTTATAGTAAATTTCTGTTATAAGTACATTTATAAAGGAAAGTAAACATTTTTCGTTTTTTTTACGTAATATAATTACATTTTCAAGTGAAAAGTGATATTTTAGTTAAATCTGTGAAATTGAATTAAAAAAATATCAATTAATTTGCGATTTATTATTTTAAAAATCTTATTATTTTAATATTTTTCTGAAGTAATCATTTACTGATGATTGTTCAGAGACTGGTGTAATGACCCTAATAGGAAGCGAAATTTCGTGTCATTCGTATAAACAGTTTTGCACATAATTGATTTTATAATCCAACTGATATATATATATATATATGTAAACCTCAATTTTACATGCAAGATTCAATTTTACTAATTAATAGAAGTTGTACATTTATCGTAACATATGTGGTAACATAACGCGTAATTTTTCATTATATTATATTTACATTCGCAAACAAAAAGATTATATGTTGTTATAAACGATATCTGATCAGCTTTAATGAATATTCAGTTATTTATTGAATATTCAGTTGTGAGAACACTGTATATTATAATGATTCTAGATCTGCGTAAATGATTCAACACATTCAAAAAAACGGAGTAGCAAAACTACAATCAGCATCTTCGGTGAATGATAAAAAATAATAATTTATTAAATGATGAAAACGATTATAAACACACACGCACGCATGTACGCACGCACGCACGCACACACGCGCACACACGC
>NW_017259576.1:2847133-2848845 GCF_001594045.1 Atta colombica | reverse complement strand
CACACACACACACACACACACACACACACACACACACACACACACATACACACACACACAAAATATACTGCTACTGTTGTTACGTTAATGTTTTGTAAATATTATATATTTGAGTTAATGTCATTCTTTCATCGTAACTGAGTCTTTGATTAGTTGTTATTTTATTTTCTTTTTGATTAAAAAATGATGTAACTTTAAAATTTAAAATTACAACTATTTTTAAAGAAGTATATTACGTTTTAAAATTTGACTGACCGAGTCAAGAACTAGTTTTTGATTAAATAATTTATGTTTAATTGTTTACGATATGGTTGATTGCTGTAGTGGCTTCCTAACTTTTACTGATTTAAAGTTGTTTTTTTCCATAAATTCATCTCTGATAAATAAAAAAATTTTTTTTGATCATAATTTTTAAACATTCATTTGAGTTTCTTTCCAATATTAAGGTTCTTTTAGTGAACTTTATTATGACAAATTAGTCAACACGTATATGTTTATATTTATAATTATTTATGTCTCTGAAGAGGGTTAAAAAATGGGCCGAATGTATAAATGTGTTAATTTAATAATGAATTTTGTGTTACATTTGTATATTATTTCGCGTCTGACCCTACTTGTCCTTTTTTCACTTAATTTTTTAAAATTATATTCATTGATTTCTTTTGGTTAAACTTAGTTCACGTATGTTATATGTGAAAGCACAACACATCGCTGACCTATGGTCTTCCTGAAAAGGAGAGCATACATATTAAAGGGAATAAATTTATTCGAATTATTTCTACATGAATTCGCTTCAAACAGTTTTTCTTACGTAAAACTATTCACATGATTATAATAAGTTGAGAGAATAGTTTTTGTATAAATAAATTTCTGTAGAGGCAAAACTATATATTTCATCTCTTATCGCTCAAATTTTTAGCAATAAAATTGTCCTTAGAAAGTTTATGATGAGTTTATGAGAGAGTAGCTAATGAATATAAATAGTAAAAAAAAAAAAAAAACGAACATATATCTTATGGATACAATGTTTTAATCGAACATTTGATATGTATACATATATCTGCATACATTAAGTTAATAATTCGCTCAACTCAAGGACATGTAACGTGTAACAGGATTCTTCACTCTGTGTGACATCATGCAGCTAATATATTGTCGATTCTTGTTTAACTGAATGTTTCGTTTAACGTTGTCAAATAAATGATCGTCTCCTTTCATTTCAACTAAGTAAAAAAATAATGTTAAAAAAAGTATAAAAATAAAAAATATACTATTCCAAATTCTAAACATTGTTTCAGTAAATATGCTGGCAATCTAACAGCAGTTTGATTTTGAGATATTATTTTTATCTCATGTAGTGTATCGCAACAATAAATTGAAAGTCGTAAAATAAACGGAAAAAAATGTTGAAAATATGTATATTCGATGAAATGTATTTATGTAGGTATATTGGTATATCTACATCACTTCTCAAAATTATGCAATAAAATTTTAAAATTCGACACGTATGCAGCGTTTAATGTAAAATCCGCTGCTGCTGTTGCTTTTAAAAGCGCACTTCATATTAGCGGTGTTTTTAGCGTTGGATATAATTTAATTATAGTTATGAAATATGAAAATTGTTTGTCTATAATCTAAGCAAAAAATAGATAAAGAATCATTTTTAATTATTAATTTAATTATTAATTACTTACATAATTTATATATTAATT
>NW_017259576.1:2833511-2847033 GCF_001594045.1 Atta colombica | reverse complement strand
TATATATATATAGACAGATTCAAAGTGCATCTGTTTATTATAATATTTGAATACACAATTGTGCGTTTTAAATAGCTTCATAGCTAGTGACATTTTCGTTTCCAGAAAATCAAGTTTTCTAACAAATATTAATTATGTATCGAATATCAATACAATCTTTCATTAGGATTCTGTGATCTAAATGGGAAAATTGGTTTTAGATATTGCATGTGTATACTATTCATCTAACACTGTTTCAAATTGCCTAGAGCTTCTCGGTATACGAATATAAAAAGAAATTGGAGCAAGGAAAAATGAAGTAAGAAACGTGTCTTCTGCACGTTAATTAAAAGTGCTGCAGAGGAAGTTGCCAACTAAGAAGGGTGAAGCTGAATGAAAACAGCTGCCACTCGATGACGACACAGTCTAAGAGCGCGCTTAGTTCGGAAGTTTCACCATCGTTAGTTTCACGAGTGGTTATTAGAGTCAGTGCCTACCTAATAAGATATTACCGAAGCATTCGAAGGGGACAGCATCGATTTCCTTCTCAAAAAATTTCTTGAGAAATTTTAATCGAATGTTTCTGAAAATGTTTAAAAATGTCAACCCAACTGGTATAAATGGTAATTTTTATAAATGAAGAATTGATGAAGGTAACTGGATTTCACACACACAACTTCGATTCTTATTAATACTCCATACATATTTGGTGAATTTAGAATTCAATAATGCTGTAGAAATTCGACAATATTTTACTCATTTAAGAGAACGGAAAAGTAATAGTTAATGCAAAATATATCTTTCCACATGATAATGCGCATCGAAAATTAAATAGGATTATGTCTTTGATTTCCGGATAAATTCCGGCTAAATTTCTCTGACAGAATTGTTGTCATTTACAGAATTGTTTTCCTACATACTTTACGTGATTCTAAGATTACTTTCACGATGTGTTCGTCTCCAAAAATAATCTGAAGTAATAGTGAATCATCTGTCAAACTGATGTTAGAGTTCTAAGTTTGTGGCACTCCGTTAGACTTCAGTAATTTAAATCTTAATTCATTCAAACTTTCATATGAACACTGCTCTTCTATGAATTTCTTCTTCCTCTACTTGAAATTTATACTAATTTTTCTATACTCAAACGTCCATGCACCCTTCGATAAAGTTGAAACGAGTTCACGGAACTGATCGATGTGAATAAATCAGATGAAATCGTTAGTTTTATGAAATCGAGAACAACACACACTATTAACCGTGAAGTGTGGACGAAGTGTTAGCAACGTGTGAAAACAACTGCTTCGTATCCCGGATTTGGTTCCCAAGATTCGTCCCATATATTGACTTTTCAATTGTATTGGTTAAGACAGATTGTTGTATTGTTATTCATATATATATATATAAGGGTGGTCCACTTAAATCGAACATCTTGAGTATATCGCTTATTTTTGATGATACAAAAAAATGTTTCAAACGAAAGTGGAACGGTTTCGAAGGGAACGTATTTTAGTCATGTTGTCTTTTTTCTAGGTGGAGATGCCAAAAAGATACGAAGATCACTTTCACTTTTTTAAATGGAATTGTATGAATTTTTATATCAAAAATAAACGAGATATTTCAGATAAGTGATTTAAGTAGATACGTTCATAAAACGTGTATGTACTTAGTTCTCGAAGTTTTCAATACAGATCAATGAAATATCAATGAATTCTTGTTTCGATAAAGTAGAAAAAATAGACATCTTAATTTTTTCCGGAGGAAAAAGGACATGCTTCTGTCTTTCTTTACGTGAACTGAAATCACATTGCTTCAAGGAAAGTAGAGCAGATGATCGTTTCGATGGATTAAATTTTCCCTGTGTTTCTCATCCTCTCTTGATCTTGCTAATTTCAAACATCGTTGTTGTTATCTAGAATAATTTCTGTTATGAGAATTCGTTTGTCCGTCCATATTTGAGTCGTTTGCGAGTCTTTTTGAAATTAAGACGCATGATAAAGCTTATCTTTAATTTATAATTCTAAATTACGAATTTCTCAATGGCATATACCACAACGCAAGATGTTGGCAGCTAATATTTTATATTTTAATCACATAATAATTAAATAAACAAACGTTTTGACCTTAAATTGCGTCATCTTCAGTTACACAATTCCTTCATCCAATTTACGCATACGAATATATTATCACACCAATGCAACAAAGAGAGAGTTTTATATCTCGCGTTATAACTTGTAAAATTAATCCGAAAGGACGCACGTTAATATCAAGTTATATTTTCTAAGTAGAACCTTAAAAGAGAAAGTAGTCAACTATTGTATCTTATTATACTCCTGAGAATTTGTTATTAAAATCAGTCAAGTACTCCCGCTCATCTTTCTTAGTTATTCCATACATAATTTCCTTAGATAATTTTCTTAAGATTCTAATATGGAATGAGTATTCTTACATTAATAATAATAAATTATAATTAAAGTAATATATAATAAATTATAATTAAACAACAATAATCTAATACCTATGTACAATAACTTCCGTAAGTTTTATCAAGATCACGTAGTAAACTTGATATAACGAATCAATTAATAAAGTCTTTATGTTCAACTTAAATCATGACAGTTCGTTTATAAACAATTTTTGTAGAAAAAACTGATGGAAAGGGTAACGCCGGAGTTACGTGGGGGAAGTTATATTAAATAAAGGAAAATATGCTTCGGATATCGCTCCGGATCATTTTGTATGTTAATAACATTTATTTATTTTTTATGAATATCATTTCAGACATGAATTTTTTTTTAAAACAAACTCTGAATCTAATACTGAAATATTATCCCAATCTAATTCGTGTCCATGTTCCAGCTGATGCTCTGATACTACCGTGCGCAAATCTTTGGATTTCTTAATGTTTCTATTCTTATGTTTCTTTATCTTTGTTTTGATTTTCCTTTTCGTCTGGTCTATACGAAACGTCACAATCGAGACAGCTTATTTTATATACAGCATTACATTGCTTCATCATCTCTAATTTATTCTTATCCTCCTCCAAATCTAACAACAGAATTCAACGTATTCATGGCTTTATAGGCAACTTTGAAATCATTTTTTTTCGCCAGTTAGTTTTAAATTTTACCGAGATTTCATATTTGGTATAGTAAAATAATTTTGCCGATTATTATTCGAATCATTAATATTCATGGTTTTAATCGCATCTAAATTCTTTTTTCTCGATAATGTTTTAATTCTACTATTAATTGTGGAGAAGATTATATCCAAAGAATAGCCATTAGAGAATTTTCTAAATTACGATCTAAGAAAGTGCATTTGCAGTATCACATCTATGATCTCAAATCCGTGTTTCTTTAAATATCAAAACACTCAAAAAATATTCTATCATTTAGGGGCCTATTCAGTGTTAATGTCAAAGGATTTTCCATTTATATACGACTTCAAGAATATATTCTACAAAGTAAAGGAATTTATATTTTGTATAACCATAAAGTGCTGGATTTAGGATTACAATTCTCTCAATGTTAAAAGAATGTTATTTGTACTGATAGGCACGCGTAGCTACGGTAACACGTAAATGACAAACTTCTAACAAATAAGCGTGCCGCTAATATCTTGTATATCTTCTTATTTCAAAAGGCTATTCGAGTTATTATTATATAATAGAGTTTTCTATAGAGGAACTTATTTTTGATCACAATTCATGTCCTCATTTTTATAGATGAATACGTATTATAAATATCATATGATTCATGTAAGAT
The DNA here is from genome assembly GCF_001594045.1 of Atta colombica. NCBI lineage: Eukaryota > Metazoa > Arthropoda > Insecta > Hymenoptera > Formicidae > Atta > Atta colombica. The sequence continues at coordinate 2,843,290 of NW_017259576.1, read as the reverse complement.
TTTTTAGAGGAAATGCCAAGAGGAATTCCCTCGCTTATCGCAGAATATTTTTTTTTTTATGAAACTATAAATTTTTCATGCGATATCTATGATGTTTTTATATTAGTTTAGAATAAAATTATTTTTATCTCAAGTTATATTTTACATTATATTTAATAGATAGATACATTACATATATATGTGTTAAAATAAATCAGAAGATGAAGAATTAAACTGACAATTATGTTGAAATTTCGCTAAAAATTCGGCTTCATATTTTGAAATATTTAGTATTTGAAAAATATTTTTCTCAAAATTATTTACAGTACAATTATTTATTAAAAGTGAAATGTATGTACTAACTTTTAAATAATGTTCATGCATTATTTGAAAAACAAACTTTCAAGATGCGTTTTGTCCAAAATTTATAATTTACAGAAAATGAGAAAGAAAATTAATATTTTTTTTTTTAAACAAAGAACGCTAAAAATAAAAAAACAATATTTGCTATCTGTTAAAATAAAATCGACATTTCTTTCTCTCCTCTAAAATTATTTAGAAACAAATTGAAAGTAAAACATTCTGTATTTTTTTATTTGTCATTATTGAGCAACGTAACATTATCATGAATATTAATAACAAAATTGTCAGTTATAAAGATATTAGTGACAGAGATTAAAGACAGAGATAGAAGAATCAATGTACGTATTTAAATTCGATAAATGCCAAGTAATTTATATACCTCGTGTCATCATGTCTGTTCCCGATACGGTCCACTCTGAAAGAAAAAAATAAAAGAATAATCATTTCTCACATGCTTGATACTGTGTACCTACAGTCTACAGTTACATTTTATCGCACGCAACATATATATGTAAGATAAATTATATCAAAATTCTTGTTATGTACAATATGTATTATTTGAGAATATATATCTGATAATTCGTAAAAAATTTTAAACCACAAACAATTGAAAAATTTAATTTTTTATTAAATCGTACAACTATTATTAATTTTTAACAAAATTGTTAATAATTATATTTCAATTACAACTTAATATAAAAATTTAAAGATGTTTAAGAAATATTTATTATTTATATATAGCAAGGAATAATGTTATTTCGCATTGTATTTTATTGTATATAGATTTATAAACGTATAAAATCTTGATATATATCATGTATTTTTTGTGAACGTAAATTTAATTAACATTTTAGGTCAAAATCATGTGCATCGGAGGATAAAAAAGGTTCGTTGAAAAGGTGAATGCACTTGACTGCTTGTAGCCCGCTGTTTTCTGAGTTTATGGGTACCAATCGGCATCTGTCAGAGAAACGTGAGTGCAATGCCGAAAAGGAAACGAGGGTGTCTTTCTTTCATCGGGTGTTCCATTACTAAAGACAGGCCATACTCGACACGTGGTGTAATACATGCTGTTGGATTATATATGGTATGCCAGAAGTATGGTTGATGCTTTCGTTTACTGACGTGGAGTCAATTTGTCTTTAATGAAAATTTAGGTGCATGTAACATTTTCTCGTGAATAGCCTTTTCTGGTGAATTATTATTCCAATTACGTGTTATTTTTGGACAGAAATAATCTCGATGTTCACGCAGCGCAAACGCAAATTGAAAGCAATTTTGTATTTGCAATTATAAAATATTTACTTTTAGAATATTATTAATGTGCAAAAACGAATTATCATTTATTCTCAATACTCTGAAAATTTTGCCTTTTGATAATTCTTGATCGAACAGAAATAAACGAAAATTATTATTTAATTTTCATTTAAATTATGGATATTACATACAAAAGTACATAGTTTTAATCGTTTATTTTATCAAGCTTAATTTTTAATTTTTAACAGTAAAAAATAAATTCCTCAAACATCATGTCAATATTTTTCACAATCATCAGTAAAATTATGCTGATTGTCACCTCGAAAACCACTTCTCATCAAATAACATTTTTGCATTAGCGTTATTATATTCCGAAAAATGGCGCAGCCAAATATAAAATGTCGTTCAATACGATTCAAGCAAACGCTTTCTAAATATTCCTTTGTTAGGAATATTACGTCCGACACTTTCTACCAAAATTTAATGTTGATAATTGACAGAAAAAAATTTAATGAATGTTAAACGTTTGTTTAAGTTTTTGACGTGAATGTGTTATATTCATATTAAATTAAATATTCTTTCATTAAAATCGTTTCAAACGATATTATTAAACCTTTTGACAAAATTAAGCCTCAAGCGATATAATCAGAAAATTGTTAATAGATACATTAATGATATCTGAAATATAAATTTAAATTTAAAGTTTATGGTCTGACGATTATTTCGAATAACAGTTGTAAAATGTTCAGTTTTAGTTTCAAACCACAGTTGAGTACATATAAATGTGTGCATATAGATAATGTTTAATTAATTATTAATAAAGATATATTTCCGTGCAAAAAGCATAAATTGTGATTTATGTTAAATAAATTTATATCTAGTCAATAAGTAAAGGCATTCAAATATTCGATATTGTTTGACAATCGAAGATCTGTCTTTAATTAAATACAAGTAGGTCTCGTTTAGAAAATATTGTTTCTGGCAACTTTTAATTTTCGAATTACTGACATTCTGATCTTAATCCTTTATTCTTGAAATCAACAATGACCGAATAAATGATGTGAATGCATCGAGCGTCCCAAAGGGTCCACAATTCACTCGCCACGGCGCTGACCCAAGGTGGAGGTCATTACACCCAGTAAGCTCTCATTACTCCTCGATCGAACGACCTCTTCTCTCTCTTTTACTCTTCCTCTTTCTCCTCTACACTACCTCTTCGCAGTTTGACCCTTTCGTGTGCTTCGTCCGGCAACCGGTCGTTCCCTTCGAAAAGCTTCTTCGGCGACTTTCTTGCAGTCGGTAATGCCAACGAAAATTTATCGCATCTCGTCCCGGTCGACTCATCGATTTTCTCGTCTGCTTCCCTTGCCCGCCTTCCTGGCGGGCCGCCGAAAATCTTTAACCGCAAAGAGCAGACCGCTCTCGTGCGAACCACTTCTCTTCTTTTTGCTCATATCGACGACCGTCGCTCGTAAATCCACGTGGAATCTCCGTATATTGCCTAACTAGTTTGCCCGCATAGATTTACGGCATGTTTCACGTTGATTTAGCGCCGAGTTCGTTAAGAGAATACCGCGATAATGCTAAAAATGACGCGCACTTTCGCGTCGCGTTGTTTTCCATACGATTAATTCTAATCCCATACATAAATCTAGCGATAAATATTAAAAAATTGTTCTCTCAAACTAGGTAATATTATACATTCGATGATTATATTCTATGTATCAGTTGTGATCTCGATTCCTTAAAGATTTTTCTAAAAATACTTTTAAATTTCCAAAATGCCATCTCAGTATAAAAATACGTTCATGTTCTCATAATAATAAAGATCGCATGGAGTTAATAAAATAATAACATTTGAATTTCATAAATTCATTGTAAATATGAAGACATATTACATTTTTTAAATATATATACTGCAGTTTTTTAATATGCTTAAGAAGCCTGTGAATAATAATTTGGTATAAAGTCACATGTGTTGCGTATACATTTAGTTATGTTTATCGATTATATTCGCGATAACGGAGAAGTTTCAGGGAAATTAATCTCATATGTAATATCGAATACCCAATATTCACGTTAATTCAATTTACAATATTTATGCCTATGTTATGCATGCGTCGGCTGGATTAGTCAGCTGATGCACGTCATGATTTTACTTGAATACGTAACAGCACATATCCATCTTACGCGAAATATATTTAGAGCGTGTTGTTATCCCGACCTACACACGCACGAAATCAAACCATTTGTTCGCGATTTGTTCACCATGTTTGCAATCTACCGGTTCACCTGACGTTAATGCCTGCCCATGATTGTTATGTTACCAAACATCATACATCAGTAATTAGCTTCTTTAATTTCATTCCTCTCTCATCCTATTTTAGCTAGTATCGTATAAAATGTTATTATAAACGCCAATGTGTAGTATTACTCCGATCTTCTAGTATTACTCCGATTTACGTATCAAATTTTATAATTATCATCACTGCACTATCAATGTAGTCATACTATTATTATTATTATTAGTTTATATATCATATTTTATAGTTACTATTAACACTAATATTAAACTATGTAGTTTTATCTTTCCTCTTTGTATTTATTACACTGAGATATATATATGTACACACAATTTTCTAGATTTTATATTACTTTCAGGATCGTCCAGATGCTTTTAAAAGATTTAGCTTGAAACAGAAATCATGGATAGTGAACACTATCTGCAACTACACAATTTCTTTTTTCATTTTGCAGAAATTGTTAACGTAGAAATAATGCGCAGTCCTATTCGCAGCGAGAACAAACGTCTGCGCCATTTGATTACGCGACAACATTGTTGGCTTACGAGTCATTATGCAACCGACAGCGTGGTCATAACTTCGAGTAAACGCAAGGAATCGGCACGAATAATGAATGAGAGAAAGGCCAGCCTGTACGCTTCTGCCTGAGCTCTCGACCGAGATAATCCGCGCTTATGGAGTAGTATGCTCGCGAGGAAATATCAACTCTTTAGAATTATATATGATTTTAAACTTTGCCTTTATCGCGTAGTTCACATAGATTTGCAGGATTTTTAATTTTCAAAATATTGTATCCAAGTAATGTCAAATTTCAAGATTTACTTGAGAGACTTACTCAAGATTTACTGTCGCATTGAGCGAACGGAGCATCTTTTACTAAAGCAAAAGCCGGAATGGAAGTCTTCGAAAAAAACCTTTGGATGATGGTGTTCTATCATGTCGTGCTAATTATACAGTATAAGTTTTCATACTTTAACTCTAATAAGCCATTAGTATTTTGTTATTTGGTCACCAGGATGTGAAACCTTGCAACTTTGTCACGCTATATCTCTGGACTGAATTTTATAACTCGTATTTTTTAACTCAAAGCATGTAAAATTTATACCTCGAAGTGAGACAAAGACTTACATCATACAAAGAAAAATATAAATCAAATAAATATTTTATTTTCAATTAATTACGATGTTTCAAAGAAATGTAAAATAACAATGTAAAAAAATCGCAAAAGTCCATAGTTTGCTAGGATTAAATTCTACTTGAAATATAATAAAAAGAACATTATATTCCTAATAAAACTGTAGTTAAATATTATTTGTTCGTTATTATAGACAGCGCATGAGATATTTATTGTAAAAAATATTTTTTATTGTTAAATTTTTTATCAAATATCTTTGATTCTATCTATCTATTAATTTTCCGTTACCTCGAGATTTAGACAGAATATTTGCTTTTATGATGAAATTCTATCATATGTTATTTTTAACATCACTTTTAAAAAAATTTCTTCAAATTATTCATCATTCTTCAAATTATTCATTCAGAAAGCGAGTTTTTCACGTCATTCAAATTTTTTAATTTATAATCATAATAATCCTGTACATTACGGAAAAAGTAATTTTTAATTTATTAAATAACAAGGCTATGAATTTTCATAGCCGCATAATTTATACATTTAACGTTCACACATTATTACATTTAAGTTGCCAATCTCGAGAGAATGTGGAAAATATTCAGCCACTGGTAGAAACTCTTTGTGTTAGAGTAATCGTATCACAGTCATTGTTCGACGTTTCATTGTAATACGAAGACTTCCGTAGGGGCAAAATTACGCTCTTCCGCGCTTCGTCATGTTTTTACCTATCATATGCATGACGAAATATTCGTGGTAATTGCCGAAAATCACAGCAGAAAAAAAAAGAGTATCCCCAAAATTTCAGCGTTGGTCGATAAAAAAAAATCTTTCGTTACCGATCGAATTCACAGAGTCTATACTTATACAAAATTGGCGGCGAGGATAAAAAGCTTCATGGAAATTTTGGCGACACAAATTTCGCGACGTAGAACACGATGTATCCCACGCATCGCTCATCCTCGACGATGATCCGCAATATGCGTCATACGTACAATTTTGGAAACTTCAAAGCGAGAATTGAAATCTGATGTGTAATGACGGTGAATTTTGATCTTGATGTTAAAAGCAAATGAAGCGATCACTGATGTGCTAATTCTTTTAAAATATATTCTCCGCGTCTGTAGCGCGTTGAAAAAATCAGATATTATAAGCGTTTCGTACTTTGACGCGTGTTTTAAACTACGTCAATTGACGAGCTTATGAAAATTCCAGAACGCCACGAAAACTTAACAGCGCGCCACGAATTCGTGCTGATCTCATAGTCTCTGTCGATTCTCACGATTTATCGACGACGTGCCGCGCACCCGAGGACATTATTTCGATTAGCAAACAACGAGCAAATGTCGATTTGACCCGCAGCACCAAATTCAAATACGCATGTGACTAAATTTCGCGAACATTATACGTCCGGATGCGGGATAAGCGATTCACGATTCATCATTCATAGTAAATTCGCAGTAATGCATTGTTTATCAATACGGACTTTCAACTATTAACTATTCCTCGGTCATTGTTTGTAAAACCATTATATTGCTCTATATATGAACCGACACGAACTGACTGATTTGCGCTCTTCGATTTCGTAAAAAAATAATCGCCGCACTGAATTGACACAGATGATAAACAACGAATGTGAATTCGATGAAACTGCCTGTTCACATTATTCACGAATTGTTTCGTACAAATAGCGAACATTATTCACGGACTATTTCGTACGAATGGCGAACTGGGAATTGCGAATTGCGCACATAATCCGACGCTAGTTTAAACGACAATAATCCGATAGTTGGTGATAGTGCTGGCGGTATAATATTGATAAGCGTCAATTCCTCGCACTGTGATGTAACAAATCGACGATTCTTCTCGCACGCACAAGATGCATCAGATTATTGTCAAGTCTGCTACTTTCTCGCATCTTCATTTTTTTTTGAGATCAGATTATGGACTTCTGTCCGGTCACTCGGCACTGCGTCGTCTGCGTCCCATTGTCGAAAAGGAACTAAGTTTAACAAAACAGTTTACGAAAATACACTGCGTAGGAGCTCATGGTAAACAATTCTGTAAAGGGATTCTTCCCTCTACTGTCATTTTGGGACGAATCTTCTTCTTTTTTTTCAAAATTTAATGGTCCTAGTCCTCGTTGACAAGATAAACTTGGCCAGTCGTGCTATGCACAGTTAAAGCTGGCAACGCTTTCCCAAAAATGATATGATATAATCAATACTCGAGGCGAGACGTAACATGTCCTCCTCACTCAAGCGATCTCTCAGGACTTTTTTGGAACGAATCATCCCTCGTCGCCTCTGACTTAGACCAATATCACATGTATCCGTTTTCTGTCGTACAATGAATTTTTCAAGCATGTCAATTGGCTGCATGACAGAGGATTTCGGACCTCTTTGTCCTATAGCCAATCAATAGACTTGAAAAAATTATCGTACACATGCGATATTGGTCTTACAATGGGAATTTTCCAGCGGAGGCACAAATCGACACAAGAGTCGTTCCGTCTTTATTTCTTACTGATTATTGAACAAGAACAGAATGACTCTTGTCAATTTATATCTCATTGGAATTCTCAAAATTGACCTTTCGAGCGATCTATGGATGGATAGATCGATCGATCGATCAATCCATCGAGACTAGCGGCGCGGGAGAATTTTCGAAATTCGATTTCACTTTCTAGCAGGAACTTACGTTCGGCGTTTCATCGACCAATCCATATCTCGATGCGCGACGTATCCGGCAGACTTGTCACTGACGCCTCTCGATATTCGGTGTGGCTCGATTCTCCTCCTGGCTAACTGGCCCGTCGTCGCACGATTTTTCCAAACCCCTCGAAACCAGTCAAAACCATCTCGTTAGTTACACGGGTATTTCATGCGGTTCTCTATTTGTACGCAATCAACGGATTCCGTAATCTGAAGGTACAGTGAAGCGCAAATAGTACATAAATAGTTGTATACGTTATAATGAATTCAAATACTTCGTTTTACTTTCGTTTTTTGCGCGCATTTACAAAAATTTAATTTCGCTCAATTTGATTAATTCTGGTCGAATTAATCAAAAAACATGGATTTTGAATAAACATGAGAAGTAAAAATAAATAAATGTATTTAAAAAATTCGAAAAGTTGAAAAAAAAATCATAATTAGACGCATTTGTAAATTTACGAATCCAACGAATATAATTAATTTCAAAGAAAAATTGAACTATTTTCGTGAACATGAATGTCGCGTCGTAGACGCCAAACATCCGTGTCTAATCCGAACTCAACCTAACCCCGGTCGTTTTCGCGGAGAAATCATATCCAGAAATAAAGCGTAACCAGGAACTACTTACTGCCTAAACGTCCGCAAGTTAAAATTTCGAAGATTTATCTCGAGGGGAGTGGCTCGCGAGAGAAGGCTACCAAAGGCGCGGACTGTCAACTTTCAATATGTTCTCCGGACTGACGGGGTCAAAGGCGCTCCTCCCGGCACCGATGTTTTCACGGTACCTCGACATAATACGACAAGGTCAATAACGACGAGGCGGGCATCACGCCGTTAATGATCCGCGAGGATTCGGTCTCGCGGGGATTTGGAAAAAAGTGCGTCAAGCTCCGTCGTTGTTACTCCCGCGATGCACACGACACGGCACACGACGCACGTACAGCGAACAAACGCGAAGGTAAGGGGAGAACAAAAAATGAAACGAAAAAGATATTGCACACTGTTCCGCGCACATACACTACTGTAACATCGTGAACCGGAGCACACAGCGTTCGTTGTCGTCGTCTTCGTCGTATTCTCCCACCGGAACTTATCCGTTTCGTGTCACCAGCACCCGGCCGTTTTCTCGTTCTCCGCTACGTGGCGAGCAGCGTGCACGCGTGCATAACATAAATTACCGCGCGCGCATCACGTATGTATGATGTGTAAATATATAAGTGTAGGTGCGTGTATGTGCGCGCGCGCGCACGTACGTAGATAAACGCACCGAAGTACCAAGTGGATCAGAGATACGACCTCGGCGACGTCCCAACGACGACTGAAGCCGCGAATGCCTCACATGTATCGAGCGGTGGGTGAGGGGGAGAAGGCAGGCGAAACAGGGAGAGGTAAGGGGAAAGCGGCGACTACAGTCATGTGGGGATACGTGTGGGGTATACCTCGTGTGAACACTGATGCAGTCAGCCATTGGCGTAGGATCGATGTTTCTCGATATTCAATGGATTTACGGGGATTTGTTTTTTTTTTAATTTTATTAATTTTTATTTTTTACAACATCGGATACTAGTCATGCTGATTTTTGAAGAAATGCTGAAAGAAGGAACAAAAAGAAAGCTATTCTAATTTCTTGCGAGAAATATCGTGGTTCTGTAATATTATTTTTAAAGAATTTTGATATTCATATGATTTACGCGATATCGATTGATCTAAAATATTCAAATTGGATTTTAGAAATAATAATAATGATGATAATTATATGAAAAAAACATATGATAGATTGCGTTGTGTTTTTAAAGATATGAAAGTTGCTTCGAAATTATGCCGATCGACAATGATAGTTACTATAATAAGAATCAACAAACTCATATCATATATCATATACATATATATCTAGCATTACACACACACACACATACACACACATACACACACATACACACACATACACACACATACACACACATACACATACACACACACACACACACACACACACACACACACACACACACACACACACACACACACACA
>NW_017259576.1:2832544-2833501 GCF_001594045.1 Atta colombica | reverse complement strand
CACACACACACACACACACACACACACACACACACACACACACACACACACACACACACATATACGTATATATGTACTGCATATCAAATATACATACATGTATATGTATATGTACATAAACTTTCATTGAACATTACTGTATAACAAAGGACACAATTTACTCACTTATCTCATTGTTGCGTTAGCAACAGTTATCTAAAGTGTAACATACAATGGCGGCTGCAAGTTCCCCGAATTGTCAAGGGATATTCACTTCGCCAGTTCTCGCCATACTCACCGAATATCACTGTCGAACTACATAATTCAGAGCTGCTCTCATACGCCGATGCCGATCATTAACTAGCGATGTGGTTAATCAATTCAAGGCTAATCCCGAGACATTCCAAGTAAAAAAAACCCTTATTTTTTCAGATCAATTAATTTTCATTACTTTATTAATATTTATTGATTGATTAAGATTTATTAATTCGTATAATATTATGTTTTATATTTTAATTAGATTTCTATATGACGAATGAATTGAAACAAAAACAAATTTGGAACAATATTATTTACAGCTTTACAAATAATATCGAATAAATATTCAATACAAATGATAATTTTTCTGCTATATTCTATTTTATGATTGTAGATATTAAATCTAAATTTTTTTATTAGTAATTTGCTTTATTGCATCTTTAAGGAAGATTTCTTATATTCAAACACAACTCTTTTTTTATTGACGTATTTAAACATCATATTATAAAATTATTAATTCATTGGAGCTTCATTAAATAGATTTCGTAATCTCAAAATTACTTTCATTTTTACCATTTGCATAAAGAATGACAAAAATTCCAGATCAGTCTTGAAATTTCAGGGGTTTTCCAGGAGTTTTTCTAGGATATATTAAATTCCAGGATAATTCCAGAATTCAAGGATGTTTAAGGATCGCTGGACACCCTAATTAAAGGATCG
>NW_017259576.1:2803605-2832444 GCF_001594045.1 Atta colombica | reverse complement strand
TGTGTGTGTGTGTGTGTGTGTGTGTGTGTGTGTGTGTGTGTGTGTGTGTGTGTGTGTGTGTGTGTGTGTGTAATAATTTGTAAAGTAATTCGCAATTTTGTGTCTCAAAAGTAGAAGAGAAATTGGTAATCTCGTAGCGTAATATCATAGTTATAATGCACGACATAGCATAATTAAATCTGTAATTTAATGAGGATTTACAATATGCTGAATCATTTCATAAACATTCCATAAACGATATCGATATGTAATTTTTCAAACTACAGAAAAAAATCTGATTACATTAAAAGTAATGTTTTTTTCAATTTGTGCTTTAATAGAAATATATGGAATTGTATTATAAAATAATGATAAAAATCACAATTTTTTTATATATAAGTACTTTATGAATTCAAGAATATTTATGTTAAAGTTAAATTGAGTTACAGACATTAATTGATATATATATAATAAAATAAACAATATATTTAAACACTATAAATAAATGAAATATTTATTTATTATAAACTAACTAGTGAATCTCAATCAAACTTTGCTAAGTTTTTTTTAATACTTAAAGTACTTATACAAAAATCAGATTTTTGTTATTACTTAAAAAATTGTTTATAATTATAAAAAAACAAATAAAATAAATAATCTTTAAAAATGTTGTTCAATAAAAACAGAATGTTAAACAACTTTTATATATATGTTTATTTAAAGCATAAATATTAATATATATGTTTTATGTCCTTATAACCTCCTTAATTTTTCAGCCAATCTTTATAATAATATAATTTCTTATTATAGAAAATAAATTTTGATGTTTCTGATAATATTTTATGTGCCATTCATACATACAACTTTCAAGAATTATTATAGGTTTCTAAATTAATTTTTATACACAACTGAAAATCATAATATCAAAAACATTAATTACTTTTGTCTTCAAACTCAATTTTAAGGATTCAGGGCTGTGATGCCACAATTGAAATGTGAACCTGTCGAAAAGAAGATGGAAGGGACTCATACTAAAGAGCAGACATTCAGCGTAGAGCCGATCGTACACGGATTTAACCCCTTTTTTGTGTGAGTATCCTTTCCATCTTCTTTCCGAGGGAACTGCATCTCAATTTTGGCATAACTGAATTTCAAGGATCCATTTTATTAGAATATCGATGAAAAATTTTAACTTTAATCTGCGCTTTGCAATCTATTTTGGTTTTTTTATTTAGGAAATAGAACTTCGCTGTGTTGATTTGGCGGTAGTGCCACATATTGCCCTTGTGGAGAATATATAGTATAAATATAACTAGAAGTTATTTCAGATCCAATTGGAAAATAAAATTCTTATAGTTAATCTTATAAATGGAACATTTGATATTCTAGTCTACCTAAGAATATTCCAGTTTTAGTAAAATATCAAATTCTACTAATCAGAAATTCTGCTTAGTTTCTCTAAAATGCATTTTATCATATATATCTTGTTGATAATAATAAAAACATTTTTTTCAATGTACACACGCAAGTGAGAAATCTTCATACAGAATAATGCAAATTATCGGGTGAATTTATTTTTCTGCCTTTCTATATTTTTATATATCAACAATATCATCACATTACATGAAATAATTGTCCAAAATCAAGTCTTCTGATAACTTACGCCCATGTCTAAGCCTGCTTAGATGCCTGAAACGTTTATCAAGGGGACTGTATCGCAAGAGAGTGTGAACGAGAGGAAAGAAAAGGAGGGGAGGGAGAGGGGGGAGGGAGAGAGAGAGAGAGAGAGAGAGAGAGAGAGAGAGAATGACGAGAAGCGAAATGGATAGAGACAGAGAATGCGTTCAAAGAAGAATACGAGAGTTCCCCCTTGCGCAGTAGGGTATCGCAGACCTTACCATGAACCTACCGGTCGTTTAGTTGGTCGACCAACTAACATCGAATTATCTTTGAAAAAATGTACATGTGTCGTGCGTCGACACATTTACTTACACATATGTATGTATACGTGCGCATATGTATGTGCTTGTTAATAATTAATATTGTCTAAAATTCGAAAATGTGTAAGCAGCACCAAATTTGTGAAACACATCTTTGTCGATATTAAGAGCATACTTCTTTCTTCTCTTCAATGCCTACCACTTCTTACTGATAATAATAAACTGATGCAGATAACAAAAAAATCATTAATTCCTATTAATAGCAGAGATAAAAATGTAGACGAATCTAAATTCTCTGATATAAAAAAATTATAATAAATCGGCAAACAAGGAATTAGCGCTGTAATACGTGGGCAATCAATTTCAATATTATTGAATTGTATGTATCCTTTAAAAATGTAATTTAAAAATGTAGAATTTGTTCATATTTTTAATCAATTAGCTAATTGTAGATAACCAATTTTCTTTGTGAGTAAAGTGGGGCTAGTTAAGCCAAGCAGTAAGCAAATATTTTAGTAACTAAAATATGTATGGACACGTCCATGCTTGCGTAAGATAGCACAGAAATGTAGAGATTACTGCGCTGAATACAATAATCTGTGTCCAGTTGTTAACAACCGAACACGTGCGCTTTTTCATTTTCATGTATCAAAAATAAAATTATTAGGTGAGTATTTTTTTGCCCGTGTTGGTAATTGAAGTAATTTATAAAAATCAAATGAGCACAATAAATGCTATTTGAAATTTTATTATTTTTTAATTTTTAATTTATGTTGTATTCAACAAAGTTATTATTATTATTATTATTATTATTGAAACCTTGGAGAAAATCTGCCATAATTGAAAAACTAGATCTGAAAAACTATAAGAATTTCAATAATTTTTATAAGTCTTTATTTCATAAATAATATATGTGTATTATACATAATAAAGTTAGAATTTCTTATGTTCCAGAAGGCGACATAATTCAACAAGGGAAAGCGAAGAGAAAGATAAAGGTAGAAATGAAAAAAGAAATAGAAGTTCATTACGTTATAGCGCATTTTTCACTAGGGATCGGTCGAGATCTCATTACAGGTACAAAAATAAAACTTAAGTAGCAATAAATAAAATATTAGAAATATTAGAAATATTAGCTATTTAACTAGACTATCCTCACAAAGTTGATGTAATATGAAGACTTTTGTTCCATTTTCGTCTCTTAAAGATAGCATATTAACCTTGACTATGTATCATTAAATTAATCATGTATACGATTTAAATGTTATATAGATTTTGAAAAAGATTCTGTGAAGTCGTACGTTAATTACTTGTATTTATAAGAGAAAATATAACTTTAAGCACTTCATCCTTATATATTATTGCTCGTAACTATTATCGTTTCTAATATTTTATTTATTGCTAAGCAAGAAAACGAACTATTTATATTTTGTTAATTAAAACTTAATTATTAAGGATATAAAGAAATGAGAAGAAAATATAAATAGATATAAGCAATTTAAAAATCGTATCGACATGTTTTTATATACTACCACATCAATATCTCATGCACCTATGATACACGTAGTCACACATTTGTGTCAATTTTCATAACAAATTCGTCGCAATAAAGCATCTAAATCTAATTCTAAGAACTCGACGTTATTTGTTCGTGTAAACTATGTGTCTGGGAATCACTATTTCCTACGTACAGGTTATAAAGCATTCATTTCAAGCAAATGACTTCACGACTTGACAGCTGAGACGCCATGTTTCATTAAGAAATGATAAAAACTATACCAATTTTGAAATTTTTAATCATTCTAGGCATAGAATCCACTTCCCAGACACGTATTAATGCATATACTTTAATCCTGGAAAAAGATTTTCGAATCGGGGAAAGAGAAAAAAAGTATTTGTTATACAAAAATTACATGATTTAATCAGTAAAATAAGAGGGAGTTATACATACATGGATTAGAGGGTTATACATACATGGTGAACTTGTATATTGTTAAAGAACACAAATTTTTTTGTATTTATACTGAAGTTATTTTAATGAAATTATAATTAATATGTAAAATATATTATAATTAATATGTTAAATAAATATGTAAAACTTTTATTGTATAACGAGAATATAATAATATTTTTCTCTTTTAGAAGTAGAAGTCATTCATCAGTAAATGAGGTAGAGAAAGGAAGAGAAACACAATAATAAATAAGTAAATTTTCATCTAGAAGAAATTATTCTAACCAATCATGCAATTTAGATAATCTTCAAAGTTACACTCTTCTTCTTCTATAGCTTCTATATAGAAGTTCAGCTAATTTTAATATTCACAAAAAAAAAAATACTTTTGTTTCAATTAATGTTGAAAAGAATATAAAATATATAGAATTGGACTGCAGTTACCTGAAGTAATATTGAGCAGTTTATCATATATTTAAGTAACTATTTCTACAAACCGATGTCTGTTTTAGTGTTTATCTAGCCTAAGCTGATGCCGTTGCCTCGAGTACTGGCAATGCAAACCCATGCTTATACCTGTTTTTTCATGATCAGTACTCCCTATGCCATTTCTATGAATGTATATCAATGACAATAACCTTATCTCAGTAAGTTTGCATCACGTAACGAATATATGCGCAGATTGATACAAATGGAAAACATCGGACATCTTCTTAGAGTATCCTTGCCTTTAGAAAAATCCTTGACCTCCCGAAAAATTCAGAATTGGTATTAAAACTGTAGATCCTATATGCTTGTGATAATTGAATAATAAGCGCATCATAATGAGAGAGGTGTAATACAGGCTAGAGGTCTGACGTAAGAAGAAGAATAAAAATCAAATGTAATTTTTTTCAAATTTTTAAATATAAATTATTAATATATTTTTAACTTTAATGTTCGAGTTGCTATTTTATACAGGATGTTCTAAATTGTTGTACATACCGCTGTAAGAAATAAGCGACAACACAAGAAAAATATCAGGGTGCTCCGGAATTTGAGACCTGATTTCCTTCATATTGGTAGACTTCCTGCCAAAGAATCTTTCCCCTAAATTTCTTATACCGCTTATAAGCAGGTAGAGCGAACTAAACAATTGAAAAAGAAATTCCACCCAAGGTTTCTAATCTATTATAGTTAGATAAACGTTTCTGCCTTTCAATAGGCTTAAATAAGAAATAATCTATTTTATTAAAGTCGTTGAAGATAATTCAAAAAAACAACTTAAAAATTGAAAATTAGATGTACAATCATTTCCTAGTTAAATTGATTTTTAAATTTAAAAACGTTGTAATATGTTGGATAGAAAAATAGAAGATTTGCACAATTCAACTAAAAATTATTGTAGAATAAACATCATTTTTAATAAAGCTAATTGTAAGAAAAACGATTGTGATGAATAGGATTATATGAACAAAATGCACAACAATTTAACAGATTCTTCAACATTACATATATATTATACATTCTATATATGTATAAAGTTCGTGCCGACTAACCTATATAATTTAATAAATGTATACTAAAATTTAAATCTTCTGCAATCTTCAATTTTCCTTCAAAATCGGCACGAACTTTCCAGACAACCCAATATATTCTTTGGAGTTGCTTAACATATCTCATGAGTGAAATTTATTAAATCTGTCTTTTTGTAATCAATACAATTTTTTTCTTATTTATGAAATATATTAAGAATTTATAAATACTTAATTATTGAGCCGAATAAACATGCAATGTTTTTGAAGCAATTCTCATTAGCCTATCATAATTATATGTGAAAATTTATAATAATTTGAAAAAAATATGACTACTTACTATAAGCGCAGCTGTCTAGAATTTGTTACCAAAAAATGACAAATTCTTATTCAGGTAGTGACTAAATCAGAAAAAGGTCATTGACTCTGGATTACAACAGGTCAACGACATCAGGGAAGGAAGGAAAAAAGGACAGATCTGTCCCAGAACTGTCTTCTCAGAACAAGAAAAATAGCTTTTTTCTATTTTGAGAAATAGTTATGGACCTTTATTGCTATCCTAATTCCTTCCTTTCCGTTGAACTTTAAAATTTGAGTCAATGACCTGAAGGGTCTTCTACCCGGGTATCGGGAATCGGCTTTGGGATTGTACCGGTCATTTTGCCATACTCTTCCGTTTCTATTTATATCTTTCAATTTATTGGTACTAAATATTATATTTTTACCTTTACATAAATGTTTGTTAATATTTTTTCGTATAGTATTCGAAAATAGATGACGTAAACGCACTTATATCTACATAAAATTTGATGTATTTGTAACAGTCTAAAAGACCGTAGTGCGCGCATTTACGTTAGTGTTTGTCGTCTCCGCTAGTCTCTGTCATTATTATATTTTTATAAATAAAAAATAAAATTATTATAATTTTCTTATTATTTCGTTACAATAATATTATCAATAATTTTAAAGCGGTATATAGACAGAGAAATACACATAACAATAAAAAGCATAAATGTCCGGTGGCGAGAGCTTCTCCCAAGAAGATGAAGTAATAGCACACATGGAGAAAGAGATAATTCATAACATAAAATTTTAATTCATTAGCAGATTCACATTTATCTTCTAAATTGTATTATATACTCATAATCACATTTTAGTAGACTATTATAATATCACACATTTAATAAAAAATTATTTACTTTGGATAATCGTTTTTGAATGAACATAAGAACAAAAAAAGGGCAATGAAAAAATATTGTAATAATATTTTTAATAACTGACGATTCATTTATGAAAAAAATTGACAAAAACGTAATCTTTTTAGATGTTCATTCATATATATATATATATATAAATATAAATAAGGGTTTTTTAATAGAAATAATTTTTCTATAAGTTACAAATAAAATAAAAAAGGTAAAATTAAAATAAAGATATATCATAAGAGTACAATTATTTCCAGTAATTATTACGTTTCTTTGTTTTTAATTGTTTTTAATATAAAGCATTATCAGGATGTTTTCTTATTAATTATACTTATAGTAATTATAATCATATATCTATATTCTAGTTATAACACATGTGTTATAACTATACGAAAATATATTTCGGTCAAAATGACCAGGACACGCCTACAAAAAAAATGAAAGCATCCGCAAAAGTAGGTACCTACATAATCCTATAGTAATCTTTAGGTACAATTTTTAGGTATAACAACCTTTAGGTATAACAACCTTTAGAAACCTATAGAAACCTGCAGAAAATTCCATGGAAAGTGGACAATGCGAGGCAATGATCAAATCTTGGAATTTTCAAGATAAAAGAAAAATCTTTACAAAAAGCGTTCATGATGTAATCATCGAGGTACGTGAGAAATTGATAATTAGTAAGATTCATTAAAGATACGAACGTACGAAGACTCACGTGAAAAATTACGCCCTTACAGCCTCCTCTGTCTGATATTAGTCAACTTATACGTATACATGATGTTCCAGATCTACGGGATCACCTCTCATAAGCAGGTAGAGCATGAATTAAATCAAAAAGTTTATTATTTTGCTATTTTCGCAGTAGTAGTTAACGAGGTAAAGGTCGTTTTTTGTAAACATTTTGATCAAAAATAAATTCTGGCCATTATGCGTCGGTCCTACTATCAAATTCAAGCGCATTGCAGGAGAAAGTCATTGACCGCCTAGTGCAACGTGAAGAAATATTTTCTTTTGCCTCTAAAACATTGTTAAGGTTCGTAGTAAACAATTTCTCGCGTTCAGCGATTAGGAATCTATGAATTCATAAGACAGCCCATCTTAGGATAATACTATTTCATCGCTTGTATTTGGTATAGGCAGTGCTATTCGGTGATCTTTAGAAATTAATATCTTGTTACTATTGTAAAAATTGCAAAATGGTATAGGGGATTTTTCAACTTAGTTTACTTCATTTTATCTGTTCACGAGAGATCTGGGACAGGCTCCTATATATTATAAATATAATATATGTTTAGGAGCTTCACGAATCCCTCATAGTCAGCTGTTCCGCAATCGTGCCTGATAAAAATATAATCACGTTATTTCGGATATTGAAATTTCGCACTGGTATATAGTACTTATCAAATATTTTATTTACTATTACATTATAAATTTTTAACTTACAAAATGTAATATCTAAATAAATTTTCATCCGACAGTAGACTTTAATTATATAAATATATTTTCTTAGACTAAAAACTTAACATTGCTTTTTATCTTATTAATTATCATTTTCATGAATAAATTACACCAAATTAAATCACATCAAGGATCATAATCCAAAAGTTTTAAAACTTTCCGAAGTTCATAAAGATTTAAAGACTTCCAGGAAAATTTAATTAGTCCTCGCATTAAAATTATGTGTGGTGGAAAATCCATCACTTCTTCTATCAATAACGGCGTGTGACTTCTGAAAGAAATTAGAAATTTTGATTTATCGAGTTCGTTATTTAATGAATGTCTTAGCGAGTATCTGCTGAAAATGTGAATGTGTTGCCGTTTGCGATCATTTTAATATAATCGGATGTTTCTCACGACTTGATCATAAATAAAAAATGCTAACGACAATCATGCAAACACGCAACTACTATTAGGCTTATTACTTCCATTTTAAAGATGTGCGATTAAACTATGAAAGTATCTAATTAGCAGACGTTTTACCGCGTTGTTTGGTTGTCGTAAATTCATTCGTAGAATTTTTCGTCAATAGAATAATACACAATATGTAGTACGACATGAATACATTCCTTTTTCCTTTTCTTCATTAATTATTCCAATAATCATAGGTGCCGACTTAAGAGAGATAGAGCAACAAAATTATTGGGTGGGCGATCCTTAATCTCTAATAATTTTTACTTTTTTGTTTGTTAACAAAAGATTTTTTAACATAAGGCTTTCTAATAACTGCAATTAATTTCTATAATAAAAACTGTGTTGACTTTTGTAACGTTGACACGGCGAATTAAAGTTGGCGCGTTCTCTGCTATTTGTGATCAGAAAGAAAGCTTTTTTCTTGATTTTGTACACTAAAAAAATATTCTGTTTGTACATTTTGTTTTACATGTAAAAGTATGTAATCTACATATTTCCGCACACTTTTATTACGCTCCGGTACTGTAAAGACTATTTCAAAAATGCCATTTGAAATGCCTTTTGTTTTGCCCCATCAACACTTGTTTCAAGTCGGCATTGTTGTTAATAATATTGGTTATTGATATATAAACCTATATATAATATAATAAACAACTGTAATAAACATATATAATAAACATATGTAATAAACATATATAATAAACATAATCCGTATTAGTAAAAAAAAATAAAAATGTAGAATTTGATAACACATTTAAGATCAGCTAGACCCTTAGGCCTTTTGAAGAATAACTTACAAAAAAAAAGGTAGAAAAAAAAATCCCTTTGGGTTATTAATCTTTAAGATGAATGTAAAAGGGAAGAAAATGGGAAAATGGGAAGGAAGCTTATGACCAGAGATTCTTTTTTCGAAATGGAAAGAGAAATCAAGAGTATAGCAAAGGAGAGAAGGCTCAAATAGCATATCATATACATAAATAAAATATATATATATATATAAGGTAAATTTTTTAACACATCGTTTGTGGGCAAATGGAGCGAACTGAGTCAAAATTGAGTCAAAAAGTTTTCTATCATTTTGCAATTTTTTTAGTTGTTCAATGAGCAGAATGTCTAAAATCGACGTATAAACCCCGATATACATAACATGTAGAACACAGACCGCAGACTGTAATACGCAGAATGCAGTTGAGTTTGCTCAACTTCCTGCAGTCTATTAAAATATGTTAGATTTTCTAATCTTGTGACCTGCAACCCTCATTCTGTGGGCTATGTAGATCTGGCTTAAAACAACTTTAAGATATCTTTAAGAGTCCTTTGAACCCTCGTTCATCAGACAAGGGTCTGAGAGAACCTGTTAAAAACTTCAACCCTCTAGCAATGTGAGACAACTTCAATTTACAAGGATAACAATACTGTGAAAAAAAAAACTTTTATGTTTCAAAAATACATACGCGTAGTGCCGATGTTCAGTTTGTATTTTAATTGCATATAGTGCATTAATAAAAAATTATTGAGAGTCTCTTAGATCCTGACTGGCATCCACGTTTCAAAATCAAGATGGATTTTTTAAATACTTTTTGTTATACACTATTATATACATTACATTATAAAAATATGTGTGACTTGTAGATGGTTACTTAGAATATTTTTCGCCTCGAACATTCTGCGGTAAATAGTATTATATATTGTATTAGTTGAATCTTAACAATGTGCAATGCAAGTTACGTTTATGCATACAGGAATGTTTACTCCATTTTTTATAAAAAATTCTTTTTCAATTTTTTAAGAAATTTTAAGAATTTTTAAAATTTTCTTTCACAAAATTTTTGAAAAAAAAAAAAAAAAATGATTTTATTGGAAATTTTAAAACTACATTAAAAAGTAATAGAAAAGTAACGAATCATTACTTTTCATGTAACGATAACGAGTTTTTGAAAATCAGTAACTAATAAAGATAATTAATTACTTTTTTAACTCAATAACAAGTAATAGTAACGATGACTGGTCACTTTTAAAAAGTAACTTTCCATTCTCCCTAGTAGTAATAGATATAAATATTATATGTCGAAATGAGATTAATATTCTTACGTGACGGCACTATGTCATCGATGAATTATGTATATAATGTTAATATTTGCGCAAAAGGCATTATGTCGTCGGCAAATTGCAAAGTGTTTTCAGGTAAACACAGAAATATAAAATTGGCATTTTACGAAATATTTGTATAGATTTTCTCTGTGTGTAATATTTTTGTGAAGGGCGATGAATATTTACGTATAAAAGATCCTTTATTTTTTATAATTCCGTAGGCACCCTTAGTTTGTAACTTAAGGGTGCCTACGGAAACTGAAAGGACTTCCTGACAAAAAAAAAAGGGAAAAGGAAAGAACATTTCTTAGTTGACAATAACTAAGAGTAAAGAATCTTTTTTCTTTCTTCGGAAAGAATCAAATGCATGGAAGGACAAATAATAAAAGGACTAAAATGTTGACGAGATACAATTCAGGAATGTGTCTGACCACGAGATCGAAATCGATGGTACGTGGAAAGAATAAAAGAAAAGGCAGTTATAGTCTGACAAAGTCTTTTCTAAAAATACATGTAGTGAAGAAGAGAAATATTTAAAATAATATACAAGCGTAAAAATAAATTTTTCGAAAATATACATTATTTTAATCGTATAACGTATTGTATAAATAACAAGCAATAAATATACAATAATATGTTATTAACATACTATATATAATATGTTAATAACAATAATATGTTATTAATAATATGTTATTAATTTTTTTGTTAGAAAAAAGAATTTTGTGCAAGCAAATTAAATTAATATCGACTATAAATATCATCAACTTAATTGATGGAAGAACGGAGCAACATTATGCAGAGCAACATTCAAGGATGCGAAACGAGAAAAACGATAAAGTCTCGGTGAAATTAAAGTCGTAATATATGAATGCATGGCACGTATGAAGCAGAGAAGTCCCTAAGGTTTTAATCCCTGTCCATTGAAACGACGAAGATAATTATGTTGTGATGCCGTGCAAAATAATAGAAGCAACGGGATAATTAAATCCTCTTAGAAACCCCAAGACTAAATATTATGAAAATTGAAGCGCATTTTAGATAACAAAATAGTCTTCTGACATGTACTATTTCTTGGCAACTTACAAATATATTTTAATAACGATTATAATAATATTTTAATAATTTCAACAATCTCAACAATTTGTTTATAATTATACAATACGCGCTAATGCTTACAAAATAATTCTAATTATTTTATTATAAAAATCATGTTTGCTCTTTATTAAGTTAAAAAATTTCATATGTTCTATAAAATTAATATCAATAAAATTTATTTAAGTTTATATTATGAGTTTTATGTTATGATCTGTAAATAAAAATAAATATACATAATTATTTTTATCGATTCAATAAGTGGATAGTTTATATTTAAAAGTATATGAATCTAAAGAACTATGCTACATAAGTTATTCTAAGTTGGCGCCATTAAATAAAGGCGATATTTACAACATGTGTGTTATATAATTCCCAGATCGATTTCTTTTTTCGAAGTACAATAGTAATGTTATGTTTAACCATACATTTAGTATTACACACGTACTCGTAAACATTATAATGCGAGTGTTAAAGTGAGAACATAACCAGACGTGCAAATTTGACACAAAGCCATATCTTTTGTGTCACTAAAATAGAAATAAGAGAGTTTAAAATCTAATATTTAAAATGGATCCGAGAATAGTATGAGCACATATCTGCATCAAGAAAAAGATGAAACAACCTCTTAACTTGAAATTAAAAATGGAATTTGACGAACGTCATATCTACCTACGTCCTAAAGATGTCAATGATTTATTTGAACGTGACTGCAGGAGAGATATGACTTAAAAGATACTAAAGATTTTTGATGATAGAAAGAAAAATAATCTTTTCTAAACAGATATTGTACTAATTGTTTACGATAAACTATACATGACTATCTTATTATCACTGCATAACATATATTGTGAACTGATAATAGAATTTCTGTTATCAACTAATTTTTTCAAAGTAGTTAAATATTTAATAATTGCTATTAATTCTGTGCAATCAATTAAAAATTTCCAAGAGTTTATGCGTATATGCTTATGTAAGTGAGAATGTCAAACAAAAGCGATATTTACTTGTGTTTTCCATTTCTCGTTTTTATCATGATTTAAAATGGCTGACGTAGATATCTTAAACGCGAAAATTCTAATTTTTTTAATTTCTGAGTAAACTGATTTCTCCGATTACTTCTCGTTCTTGATGACCGCGATCGATTTTCGCAGATTTTTGCAAACAATGAAGTTACTGCATAATTTTGTATTGAGCGCGAAGTGACGGACCGGAGAGGCTTATAGGAACAAAATAAAATAATCGATCATGACAAAAACGATGGAAAAATCAGTAGAATAATGAAAAAAAATAGGAAGGCCACCATAACATTTCGTTGCCAACTCGAATGACACGCAGTTATATTATGTGCAAATTGCATCAGTAATTACAAATAAAGAGATGACGTTATTGTATTGAATTTTAAATTAAATTTTGCAATCATCTGATCATGAATGTTAATAACCTCTGACATAAAAACAATACAATCGAAAGAAATATTTTTATAGATTTTTATATAGTATACTTTTTACAATTTTTAATTACTTACAAATAAATTATACCCATTTATTTAAAAAAAATCTTAAAAATGGTTTTAAAAACTACTTTTGTCAAAGTGCTAATTAATCCAGATATACTGAGAGAAAAGTATATCATATTTGTGACTGCACTAATTGCATGGTAAAATAATTATGGAGCATCATTTTTATAATTATTGTCATAATGTTAGTAACAACGACCTTATGTGTAGTTTTATCAACCCGTACAAAAGTTGTATTATAAATTGTGATAATTTCAAATATTAATATAGTAAAATATGAAAATACGTATGATAAATAAAATAATCATTTTCATATGATAATTGCAATCATAATTATAATGAATATAACCATTTTTTAACATTTGCTTACTATTTACATGTTATAACAATATATAAATAAAAATATATTTTAAAAAATGGAAAAATCTGCAGTCATTTTCAAATATAGTGTGTGTAACTATATTAATAACACATTTAATTGTACTTCTAACTATAAATTTAATTGATCAAATTTTTACTATACGTATTATAAAAATTAAAAAGAAAATAATTGTAAAAGTAATTATTTGCATTAAATGTTTGGCAATACTACACACGGAAAAAACAGATTTGAATTAACTGAAATTGTGGTGGTAAATGAACGATTTAGAAATCTAATTAAGTTTATTAGATTCTGATTAAATCTATCAGAATTCTGGTTGAAATAACCAATTTCAAAATCTACCAGAATTCTAGTTGTAATAATCAATTCCCAATCAGAATTCTGTTTG
The DNA here is from genome assembly GCF_001594045.1 of Atta colombica. Taxonomy (NCBI): domain Eukaryota; kingdom Metazoa; phylum Arthropoda; class Insecta; order Hymenoptera; family Formicidae; genus Atta; species Atta colombica. Next base: position 2,818,466 of record NW_017259576.1, on the reverse strand, counting down.
AAATAACCAGAATCTAACTTTTTATCAATCTAAATTAAACCAGAAATCTAGTAAATTTAATTAGAGTTCTGGATCGTTCATTTTCCACCACAATTCTAGTTAATTCAACCAAATATTTTTTTCCGTGTAGCAATAATATATTTGACCATATATAAATAATAATTTAATATTTTCCTTAAAAAAAAACTACAGGAATAAGAATTATATTATAGTCAAAGCATGCTCAAAAATAATAAAACACGTAACACTCAAATCGCAGCGAGACGAAATACGCCATGGTCGGACGATTTCTCGAGACTGAGAATGCTTTGTCATTATTATTTCCTAACTATGTTAATAAATACCAGCGTATTATTTCATTTCTATGTAATCTCCTCAAATATTAATAATATTAAACTAGCAAAAGCATGAAATTAAGAATGGTTACAGTAGGAAATATAAGTAACGTTGGCAATGTCTTGATCACAAGCGTGCGATTAGCCCAGCGTAAATGTATTAGGCTATCATTCTAGAAATCATAGAGTCAAATTTTACCGATAATGCGATGCGTTTTTTAATAATTAATTGTAGTTAATAAGATAGAGTATAGAATAAGCAAAACAATAAATAATGAATTGAAATGGAAAAATAATAATAACAAAAAAATTATTTTTTTCATTTAAGATATAACTATATATATTTTTTTATTACATAAAAGGGATTGTTTGATTACAATTATCAAATTATTTCGTTTAAAATAATTTGGTTATATTTGTCATATGATTTCGTAATAACCATCTAATTTTGCTACCAATTTCCAAATCTTGGTAGTAATAGATGTGATGTGATTTTATGTACTTTTAATTATGTTTGTTATTACAACATTTTATAATATAATTTACTATACAAATACGATTTATGTGTAAGATCATACAATGTAGTTGAATTAATACATATTATGGTCATTATGATCATAATTTAGTGTTCAAGTTACTACAATTCATATAGTCAAAACAATTATAAATTTATGATTGCCCCAAAAAATGATTATAAATTATAGTTAAATTATGGTTATTCCAACCATTTTTTTTTCAGTGTATGAACATTTTGTTACAAACGCAAAAGTTGATTCATTCGACATCATGTAAATCATCTAATATTTATCATATTAAAAATAATGTGTGAATATTTTATTAAAAAATTGACATCCTTTTATTTTGCTGTCGGTGTAGAAAACATAAAATACACGCATCATCGATTCACATGTTATAGATTTTCATTATCATTTATATATGACAAAAAATTCATAAAAATTTTATCAATAGATTATTTCAATTGTCCCAAATCTATTAATTAAATTGAAAAAACGCGAGATGTTTGAAATAGTACTCTTTATATTATCTTTTTCTATTTTTTCGCTTGGATCTTTAGCGACCAAGCACATTTATTAGCTGTCTAGTTTTTTCGTTCCTAGTAGCAAATCTTGCTCGGAGTCATTAAGTCACTACACACATATATCTATATATATAAAAAATATATATATACTATATATATATATATATATACACTAGTATCTCGCCTCCCTCCCTATTTCTTGCTACCAGGTTTTGGCACTTCCCATTGTGCACTAGCATCAGTTGCAGATAACATATACATGCGTACTTGGCTAATTTGCTGAAGTTTTCGAGTATATTTCTTCAATAAATTCTTCTTTACTAACACAACGGCGCCGAAAAAAAGTTACGGAGGCAAGCATTTCAAATAATGACCTTTTTTTTTAATAGTCCTTACATTACCGAAGAGAAGTAAAAATGTACAGAAATATGTAAATTATATATTTTTACACGTAAAACAAAATGTACAAACGGAATATTTAGTATAAAATTAAGAAAAAAAGCTATTATATATCTTTTCGATCACGCGATGTGCCAGCTTTAGTTCGTCGGGCCAACGTTATAGAATATCAGCCGATCCTTTTCGCAGTTTTGATTGTAAAAATTATTTGCAGTTATTAAAAAATCTTTTGTTAGAAAAAAAAAGGTAAAAATTGGAGAATTATCACCCTCCCCTCTTCCCAATAATTTTATTGGACAGGCGAAAAGTGCTCTCACCTCCTAAGTCGATGCTTATGATCTTTACTGCAACTCTATATAGTCAATTTCCAAAAATACTTTCAATCACAGATTAATAAAATGACATTTTAATGTTTAATTAATCGATTTTTTGAATTTAGTGGTAGAAAGTGGATCAAATACGAATTATATCGCAAGTTGTATTTAGGTTATACGTATATAAAGAATGGTTTTGTTAAAAAATCTAACAATTTAGTTAGATATAAATTTAAAAATAATTTTGTTTGGACTATCAAAATAAATATGTAGAACGGTTAAACTGATTGCTACGTTAGAAGTTTTACAGCTTTGTCACCAATGTTTCAGCATTTTAAAAGTTCTATATAATTATTTTGATGATTCAAATTATTTTCATATTTCAGTATCTAGTTAAATTTCCCAGTACATCAAAATCGTTCATTTTGTTCACACATAGAGTTTTCTGCAGTTTTCTTAAGAATATTATATATTCAATAAAGAAGAGATATGTAAGGATTCTTGAAGGTGTATAGGAGATTTCAGTACTTTATTTCATTTTTATTTTTATACTTCCTACTGAGATATAATTTGTTATACACTCATTTAATCCTGGAATTCTAGGTGACATACATTCTGGATTTACATATGTAACGTTTTCCTCGAAAGTTTGTCAGAATGTCGGTGACGTGTTAACCGTTAACTTTAGCTTTACTTTCAACAGCGTTCCCATTACCGCGAACATCCGTTTTCCAATATTTTTTTTCTCAATCGGATATCTACGCGGAAAGACATCCTCCCTTTCGTTACCAGTCCCTCAAAATGTAAAAGATAAAAAAGAAGGTACCTTGATGGTACCTACGTTAGAAACCAGATCTGCTTTCCTTCGTTGACGCATCTGCGCAAAATGTGGTTCGTTAAAAGGCGCAGTTTTCAATTGCGGTAAAACTTCAAATAAAATTGGCGCAACAATGAACTTCCTGAAACTCGATGCCCCTTGTGAAATTATATCTTCTATACTTAAACATTGTTGTTCAACAGGAATATCTTTTATATTTATCAACTTCTGAACTTTACAGAATACATCACATAAAATATCCTAAAAGAATCAGAAAAGAATTCTTTTTTAAGATATTCTTTTTAATAATTTCAAGCTTAAATATGTTGGGAACTTCAATTTTTTTTTTTAAAGGAAGTTAATTAATAAATAAAGTTATATTGATGACTTCAAATTATTCAATTAGTTTTTCTCGTGTTCCTGTTTCTTCTACTAGTTAAAGACTCATAATACCAAAGATAGCGCATTTATGTTGGCCGATGAGCATCTTGCTGAATGCTGAAAGCTCTATGACACGTGCAATTCCTGTATAACAAGTGGCATGGCTGAGGTACTTTATTCGTGAGCGAGTATTTCCTTTGCGAGAAACGACGGTTCCTCTTCTTCTCCAAGCGCCTCTGCATCGGCGATGGCGGCAGCGGTGGCAGCGAACGGAGAAGGAAGGACACACGGCTTCGACTGGAATGACGGGTCTTTGTGCTCAGTGAGTCGGTCGGTCGGTCCTCTCCGAGAGAGGATAACGTCAAGTCCGCGAGAAATAAGAAGAGAAGGGCAGAAAACGATCAGAGGTGGAACGAGGAGAAGAGGCTCAGATGTGAAGTGAATGTCAGCACGAAGGTCAGCTTTTGTCAGATTCGATCGGTATGACTATGAAGATCAGAGAGAAATACCCCGTTTTATCTCGTTTTCTTTTCGACTGCAGTAGCTTATCAGGAATGTTTTATATCAGAGACGTGCTATTTATGGAATCTTTGGAAGTTGCGATTTCAAACTGATAAGCATTTTCAAGAGGTAACTGACCGTGTTATCTTTAATCATTTAAGAAAAAAACATGCATATATCGATTAACGTATAACACAGATACATTCCCAAATTACACAAAATTACCAGTATAATTTTAAACTTTTGATATAATATATAAAAGATAAGTATTATTAAAAAAATCTTATACTAGATATGAAGATCAAAATTATAATTCTAATTATATTTTTGATCTTTATATTTACTAGAGAAGAGAAAGACTTTTAAATTTATATATATTTACTTATATAATCGATTCCAAAGAAATTATGAAATAAGCAAGATAGATCACATTTCTATAGCCGATTTTCTCGAAAACGATAAAAAAATATCGCAATTTATCTTTACATGAAGAATTACTTCCTTCTCGAAATATTTCCACCAATTGCGATATGATCTGAATGCGATAGAGCAGGTAAACACAATGATTAGTACATGGAAAGGGAGGGTAAGATACGTAAGACGTGTTCGAAACTTGGAAAGCTATCAGCTAGGGGAGGTTTCAGTTTCCAATTTACAAATATGTAGTTTACAACGAACGAAAACCGTTTATTTGTCTGCTACCTGCTGTCCATGTTTCTTTTATACCAAAGGAGTACATATAATAATGTTCCAACGTTCAAATCATAAATTTTGCCGCGAGATAAATGAGAGTTAGATTACCTTTTTTCACTCATCGTAAAAATACATAATTAATTAGCATCTATTGCATTATACACCTGATGTAACATTATTACTCTGTGAATTTCTAAAGCCACTTTATTAATGCGGACATATCACAAATATCACAAAGTACATAACGAATAACCGTATCATAATGCGAAATAAATCGATTGGATTATTAATGAAATATTGTTGGGGCGTTAAATTACAAACGATATTAGATACCTCCAATTATTCTCTCCCATTTTGACAGAAATACTCTTTTCTTTATCTGCGAATTCGCAGTTTGTTGCGCGCCGCACTTCCATATCGAATTTATAGCCGTACATTTGTCAGACTGACACGAATTCGCAGCCACTGTGATTTACGTCAAAAAAAAAAAAAAAAAAAAACAACCTATCTGCCGGGACAGATTTCGCGCTGGCAAACGCACGACGACGAGTGAGAGATACGCACGGGTCGAATTTGCAATTCTCTGGAAAATGCATATTGCTACATTGCGAGCGTTCATTGCTTCGTCTCGTTGCGTCGATATCGTTCGACGAGCTCTGGACATTGTCGGGGAGGTGGGATGAGAAACCGGGGCGGAAATCGGCGAGCGTCTATTCACGTATCGATCATCGTACCTTCGGATAACAGTAAAACCGAGGAAAAGTGGAACAAAAGTGGCAGTTTGAAAGCTCGGGCGAAACAACTGCTTCCTGCAGAGACTCTTCCCATTCACGGCCGGGATACGAAAATAAAAATTAATAAGAAGAAAAAATGTCACTTTGCTTAAGAAGATAGGACGAAGAACGGAAGGAAGAAAGCGTTCATTAAATACCATGAAATCGAAATTTCTGATGAGCGAAGGATATAGGTAATTGACACTAAAACCATCCTCTCATTGTGTATTATTGCGCTCTATCTTATTTTAATAGAGAATCATGGAGATGAGATGAAAATAAAAGATAGAAAAGAACATCATCTTGATATAGAAGTTGTCAAAAATTAATTACTCAATTAGATTTACGTCTTCTTATAACATTCTTCTTATTTTATCATTCAATCGTAATGATAAAATGATGATTCTGGAATTCAAATTATCAAACAACCAAGCAGAATTCTTCGAAACTTCTCACGTAATTTCTATACTTCGCTACCCTCCCTGTACTTTCTAACCGTCATCTCGAAAACCTCAGCCAATACTATATATAAACGCAGGTATAGACTTCTTGTATCTAGGTGAGCAGAATTGAAAGGGAAGAAGAAAGGTAAAGGGCAGGTGCGACTATACGTGCTTATATACGGCCGCTACACGCGGTTGCACCCCTCGGCACACGAGGAGAACCGAGGTTATATCCAATTATTAAAATTAGAGGCTCCGTCGCCTTTGGTGAAACACTCTGGTAAGCGATCCTGCTGCAACTCGACTCCTCGTCATCGTTGTCGTCTTCTTCTTCTTCTTCTTCTTCTTCTTCTTCTTCTTCTTCTTCTTCTTCTTCTTCTTCTTCCTTTCCGCTACTTTTTCTTCGTCCCTCTTGATGTTACTCGTTCTTTCCGCCTGCCATTTCTGCGGTTTTCTTTAGATATACTTTTTTGCACTCTTTCTTTAGTCTTGTTTTGTGTAAGTTGATCTACTCATATATTCCAGTTTTTTTTCTAGACCATTATCTCTCTCTCATTCTCTTTCCTTATATTTTATCTTTTATGTTCCAATATAATTTAGCAACTACTGAGACATCAGTTTTAAAACAATCACTTTTTTAAAATTAAATTTCCGTAAGATAGTCATATTGCTTTATAAAATTATTATGTAAGATAATGACAAGTACATTCTTTCTTGCTTAATTATATTCCTTTAGAATATTTTAGAAAATCAATAACTTCTTAAATACAAAAATCATTATTCAGTTCTGGCGAAATATATGCGGATTAATTTGTTGTGTCTTCACAGTTTTGTTCATTTGAATATTCTTCATTTCACTAATTTATCAGTGTTTAATTACAGATTTAATCATGTTTAATCATTTAGTTATTAGTCTTAAAATATTTACTTTTAAGTATATTAAGATATTTAAATATATTTAGAAAATAAGTTAAATATTTTAATAACAATTAGGAATTACGGTTTCACGTTATGTCGTACATGGAAAATTTTAAATGTTTTTTGCATATATAAAATACATATAATATTCCAATAGTATAATATTCCAACATGTCAGATAGTATCATTCAGAAATATCCATGAAAATTTCAGACTTATTATGTTCTCAGGTAAGATAATTTGAACTCAAGTGATATTTCCGGATAGAAAATACTTTCAAGTGGCAAAATTCGATTCTTGACAACTTTTGACATCTGCTTACAATTACAAGAATCAGCGGAGAAGAAAATCGTCTTACTAACGTTTCTTAGCTTATTCAATAATTATGTCAATACGTTTGTTCGCTGTCTCATATAAAATTTGATCGAAGTTAATGTAAGATATTCTCGACAGAATAGACTTCATACAAAAGCGAATACGCGAAGATAATCTTAAAAAATTGAATTTGGAATCCATTTGAGAAGCGATAATTATAATCTTCCTAAGATATTATATTTCTATTCTCTTTTGAATAGAATAAAATAGCAAAATTTTGGAAAATACAAGTTTTAATATTTTTATGTTGTTCCACGATTATATCACGAAATACAACGGATCCAGGCTTATATGCTGCAAATGGATTTTCTATGGAAAGGCCACTTCTCTTTTATTATCATTACAACTGCTGCAGAAATAATCTCATCAATTCACAATTCACAAATTATAAGCGGTTTTCTTTTATCGTTAACTGTTTGATCTTTCAATTTCAAATAATTCGAAGAAAAAGATGTTTCTTCATGGTTCTTAACCGGATCGGGGATGCATTAATCGGAGAATAATGAGTAATTACGGATAGATGACTTTTCGTCGTAATCGATTAAGGCCACTAGTTGTAAAAAATAAAAAGATAACAAAAACATACACAGCTAATAAATACGATTGTAATAAAAAAATTGCAATTTACGTGAATGAGATATTAGATTGTCAGATCATTAGATCGTAGATATTTTTTGCTGTATCAATACTACAAGCTGTGTGCAGGCATTAATATTATTTTTATAACTTTAATAGAGATGAAATTCTATCAGTAGCTTTTTCTACTATAAAATCAAACGATTATCTCTTCATTTTTTTCAGTAATCGTTAAACATTAAATTGATAGCAGCGTATAAAGAAAATTCAAGGGCGTGTTTTCTTTATAACTTTGTACTTGGACATAAGAAAACAGATATTATTAGAAATATAAGTGTGCTGTACTTGACAAGTACGTTTCCGAACATGGCAAGTTACTACCGATAATTTATACAATTTCATGCGGAACATATGTTTCTCGAAGATAAAAATTGCTTTAGACCGTCCGGTCGAGATTTCCAATAATAACATATGAAAACTGTTATTCGATCCGCACAGATTAAGATAAATAAAAAAAACGTTAAACCGACGTAAATGCAATTGCGTCTGTTTATGTGGTTTGAGTGAGAACTATACTGTGAATATTAGAAATAATAAAATTTCAGCTACCACGAGAATCGTTACAATCTATCCGAAAGCAAAAACAGGAATTGCTAGCCTTACTGTAAATCGGATTAACCACAACTTATCGCGAAACATTGGAGATAAATCTTTTTCACGCTCTGATAAATCGTAAAAAAGAATTTGATTATAAAACATCAATTCCGGGGAGTACATTGCATTGGCTTGTTGAAACATCGTTTGTCCCGTAATGATATTTCACGCTCTCGTGGAATGTACGATGCAAAGTTTTGTCGCTTCTTACCCGTGCATCGTCAACTATGTACAAATTTAATCTTGTCCTGTCTCACGCCAGAATTCTCGAAGAAATCGCTTGATATTACACCAAGCTGATGACTGGGCGAAATAATGGCACGCACGATATTCCGGAGAAGTGCGGAATTTTCATTTGTGTGGTTTTTACGACGGATGCATGAATTCGGGGGGACCTTCTCCGTGCCATTAACCGCAAAGATTCTTCCGGAGGGCTTTATGACTTACGTTTCTCCTGGTTATAACGGTATATACGATAAACGCCTCGTCGTTGTACAATATCCGAACTTCGTCGATCACCGTAAAGCTGACCGACTATGTAACGGAAATTTGCTCCTATTTTCCTGCGCCCACTATGAGAAATGCTATAACGCGGTCCGGCTTGATGGCCCATCAGGTGTCTGGGATAAACATTTGCTGGATAATGGTAAATTATAACGCGAATAGCATCGAACACGATGTATCGACGATCGATTTCTCATAATATAAAAGGTATATCGTTTCTTGAGACTCCTCCCTCTCGTATATATTTATATCCTTGTTATCGTGAAACTTGTCGCAGACCATATAATCGCATTTATTATTCTTAAAAATTGCTTATTGCTTATTATACAACTACTTGATATCAAACATGTCGCAAAGCAATGAAATAAATCAGCAACCTTACGATTATAATATTTAATTATAGAAAAAAATGTATTATAACATTAAACGTATAACTTTTATCTTGGATGTAATTTTATCATTAAAAAAAAGTCTTAGAGAAGAAAGAAGTTGTTTTGTATCACAAGACCATTCACACCACGAGGAACCGCTGTCGTAACGATTTTCTCTCGATTAAACAAATTGCACACATTCATTATCTCATAATTGGAACTTTCGCGTGTGGCGAAGTAAAAAATGCTGAAGGAAGAGCGGCATCTCCGAGATGCAGTTGGCTGCATCAGCTCGACGACCTGCAACTTTTGAAATTAATAAACAAGCGAGGGTAAAATACGCGCGGAGCCGACAAAAGCTGGCGAAAATTATGAAAGAGAACAGGCTGTACGCGCACTATGTTTTGCAGCTCGAAGAGGGGGAGAGAGAGGAGGAGAGGGAGCAACTGTCTCCCGTACATTTACATTGAAAAAGTGAAATCTGGCTAATCTTGCAGTCGCATTCTCGCAGATGCAGATGCAATTACGATTATTGCCCTGCTCTTGTGCCTGCTGTAACGCTGATGAAGTTTTCTATTAACCGCGTTGCCGAGATTTACGCGCGCTGAGCGAATGTCCGACACGTTTAGTGGATCTGAGTGCTTTACAGAAGTGTTTACGCCGATACGAGAGTAAATTACAGATACGCACAAACTGAATTTAAAATGTACTCTACTGGTTGCAATAACAGGATAAAACAACTTCAAGTTCCATATAAATGTAAAAAAAGATTTTCCATTGCGAAATGTTCAATCGCTTTTTCATTATATCTCCGCAAATATAAATCTTCTTAAAAGTTTTAATAGTATTATCATTACTCGCGAAATTAAAATTTATTATTAAAGAGATTTAGATTAGAAAAATTAAATTTTAAAAAAGGAAACTGCTATTAAAATTAAGTTAATTAAAAAAATCAAAAGTCGATTGAATTTCACAAAATTTTTGTTAAATATAAGTAATCTCTTTTAAAAATTTGATATAAAATCAAGTTAATTTTTTAATTTGTCAATGAATCTTTATGGATTCAAAAATTGTGGATGCCTGATACTAAAAATCTTGCACAGCAAGTGAATACAAAATTATTTTAATAAACGATTGATGTGTAGAAGCTTAAATGCTTTCTGATACATGATCTGATGTAAAGTTGAGGAAGATCCCGGCATAATTTCGGAGGCGAGAGAGTAACAACGAGGCAGAAGAAAGTTTTCGATGTACATATATGACTCGTTGGGACGGGAAACGCAGCTGGTTCCTAAAGGGATTGGCCAGCTGTTGATGGAAGCTTTAGGTATGTCGGCCGCGGTCGAACCACGGCCGTGAGAAAAAGACGGACCGGTCGATCGAGTGACTCGCTTCGCGAAGCCGAGGCCGACGAGGAAGACCTTCAGGGACGTGGAACAGGCTCTTTCCTTTCATCGAGAGCCAGCCAGCCTTATCGAGCGTCGAAACGAACGTTGCGAGAGCGTCTTTACTTTTCAACAACGGACGAACGTCTTCGTCCGGCGCTTGCGAAAATATTGCGAAAATATTATACGTGGCGGAAGAGTACGGCGCATTTGTCAAAATGTAATTTTATGTAACGGCCAGAGGTGAAAGATAGAATCGAAGACATACATATATATTTAGTTGGCGTCGATAATTTTTTGTAAGATGAAATAAATTTCAGAGATTTTATTTAATAATGAAAATAAAGAGGCTAAAACAAACTATTGAGTTAATAAAGTTTCAAAAACGACATTGCTTTTTGAGCCTTGGCCCTTAAGACGTTGATGTTTATTGTAAAGGTTTTTTTTAATTATCAAGATATTCGACAAGTACAATTAGGAATAATTTAATTTAATTTTTAATTTTGTGTATGCGTATGCAAAGCTACAGTATTATATTTTAATTGGATCTCCAATTATTATTGAAAGATTAAAAATATTTTTTGCAGCACTGCGAGGTCAATTCCAAAGTCATCTGGTAGTGTCTCTTAAGAGCGAAACGCGCTTTTTCTGCTCGGCTCGAAGGGTGCTCGCTTTATGAAAGAAACGTGTTTTATTCAGACACAGCCTGGTTGTTATGAATAAATTTTCATTCAACGTTTCGTTCTCCGATTGTGCAATTTCTATCTTACGCGATTGCTTCAAATCATTTTAGCTCTCGTCTTTGCAGTCTTTTTTAAACGCATTTAAAGTGTTTGCTCGTACGTTAACATGGCACAAAAGAACCGTTTGGTATTCAAAACGGTTGAATTCTTCAACAGTTCCAGAATTTTCATATTTGCAAAGAACAAGGCTCCGGTCGATATTTTTTCATTGCAAAGGTATAATTTGGTGAAAACTGAGAGAAACATCGATATTGTTCTATATTTACTGGAAGGTTTACATATGTAAATCTGAAATTTAAAACGGTCTCAACATGATCGAAGTTCACGTGACGAGAGGCCGAAGAGAGAATGTATCGAGACGTTGAGGAAAGCAAGGTTCGATAATCTATTTCACTTATAATTTGTATCGCCAAGTCACTTTTAATCATATTCCTGGAAAAACAAGTGACTATTTATGAATCATACTCTCGCACCCAAGTATCAGCAGGAAGGCATGTGTACAGGGCGTCCCAGATTTCCTCCGCTCTACGTTCCATATATAAATTATACGAATCTGTAGATAAGAGTTTTTCTTAGCGGAAGTTAGTTAATTAGATACTATTATTTTCCATAACACGTTTTATTATTATCCATAACACGTTTTACCATTTAGCCTTAAGTTATCTTCGTAAGTAATCTTCAAGGAGAAGAAAAATTCTGTTAAAGTTCTCTTATAGTTTCTCTTATAATTTCATAAGTAAGATTTTAGTCGCGGCCTTGAATTTTAAAATTTTGATGTATACTATACAGTTAGAATTATCAAATTATATATCTCGTACGGAATTAATTCTAATCCAAGTATTAATCAACGTAATTAGATTTACATTTTTTTCCGGTTTGCTGATTACGCTTCTAGTACCGGAATGAGAGATTAATGTTCCTTTCTATCAATGTAGATTAATTTTAATCTCGATTTCACTTATTGTTACCTATCAAAAGAGCAATGATAATCCAATCTCTTGAGTAAAAACAACATTGTTTTTTAACTTTGCGTATCAAAGTATAAATCAATCCATTTCTGTGATTGGTTTCGACTATTAACGCTTGCACTTAATAAATAATAAACTAAATTCATTTTATACATTTTTTTGTATAAATATATCATATTAAATTATTTAACTCTATCGTTTTAATTAAATTAACAACATATTGAGTAGAAGGCAGTGGCGTATAGAAAAACGAGTAAAAAATAATGTATATAAATGATTAAAAATAATTTCAATTTCAATTTGGTATAATTTGATTTTATAAATTTAATAGTGTTCTCTTCATTTTTTCTAATCGTTAGAACTGAAAAAAGATGAATAGTAAGTTGAATCGAGATCAAAGTTAATCTATATTGATGAAAACGAGTATTAAAATGGTATAAAAAGGCTATTTTTAAAGACTAGTGAATGTTGAAAAAAAAAAACGATCAGGAAATACGTTCATTCGCAATTTCCCTCATGATTTTCCTTGTTTTTCCGAGGCATGTTCTCTCCGCTGGATGGACTTTCCGTACATGGCGACGTCGCACGTACCACCATCGTTTTCCCGGCTCTCGCGATTGTCGCTCTGTGCACCTGTCATTGATTGCACGCGCTAGAAGGTTTACTTATGTAAATGCGTCCTTAGGAGAGCAGGGAGTCGCGAAAGGAGTGGCCGCCGCGCGAGAAAACGCGCCCCGAGAAACCATAATTCCTTTCTTACGGCGAGCCGCCTACCGCGCAACGCTTTACCTCCTATCTGCCTGAGTGCGACTGATTACAAGTAGCGAGTTTAACGGTGTCTATAAATCTCCAGTACAATGTTGAGAGGCATTAAAGATCGCGATATCGGTGCGCATGAGCCATATTCGAAATGTTACACCAATGTTACGCACATTTCGATTAGAGCGACACGGTATCCGCAATAATCGGTTGCCGTAGCGTGAAAAAAAGAAAGAAAAATGATCGTTATAGTATATCTTTCATCATGCAAATTTTTCATCCTGCTTGTTTTGATTTGCATTTACGACGCGATTACCGAAGAAGGACTGTTATTTGATGTGATTAGCGTGAGAATAGGAATGTGTAATTTATTTGCCAGATTTTATCAATATTGTTTAATTCTAATTTTAATCTTCTGTCTGCAATCTGACACAAGAGAAATTTCACTCTCAAATTTCAATATTTATTATATAAAAGTTTTTTTTATTTATTTACAAAGGTTATACAACAATTTTTAAAAAACCTATTTGATAATGTAATGTTTTAATGTAATATACAAGTTTTAATATTTATAATTAAAAAACTATTTGATAATATAATATTTAAATGAAATCTAATGTACCAAATGTAATATTTTATCTTTTTGCTCAGCTCAAATTTTTTTTTACTATTCTAGACTTTCAAAAAATATGAAAAAATTCAAGGTTACTTGTTAATATCTCTATTACATTACCAAATAGTTTTTCAACTAAAATATTAAAATCTTTTTCGAACAAATTAAAATAAATTAAAATTTGAGCAAAAATGAGGATGAAATTTAAGAGCGAAATTTCTCTTGTATAAAAAATCCGGATTGTAGAAGGTTAATTTAAAAGAAAGAATGTAAGAGAACAAAGATCCAGCTAGTTCAGCCCTGAAAAGTTAAATAAGAGAAACAAAAAAAAAAAAGAAAAAAATTATATGTAAATAAATTTATAAAAATTATGAACAAGAATTTTATATATATGAATATAATACATTATGGACAAATGTCTTTTTTATTAAGTAAATATTTCAATTGTAAAGAAAAAAATAATTATGTATTTCACAACTACTATTTTGTTTTAATGAAACCAAAAATAGGTTGTATTTCCATCCTGTAGCAGAATGTTTCCTGCGATGCAGGAAGGAAACATTTCGAACAAAAACTGTCGTGTATACTACCGACTTGGTTATTTTTTTTTCTTTCAACACGAAGAGGAAGCGCAAACGAAGGAACGTGTAAATAAGGCGAGACGAAAAAACGCACCGCAAAATGAACGTGGTCGTGCACCATATAGGAGCGATGATACATAGCCACGATGCAACGATGTGCCTCATTGTTGCACATACGAAGAGACGTTTCGTGCTCCCTCAAATCCCTGCTATACGAGGAACAGCAACAGACTCTAGATATCGTACGTGTATTTGTCAGTTTTCTCGGCATTTTATTTTTTCCCCAAACTAAACAATGTTGCTTTTTCAAGTTCCACAAAATACAAATATAAAATATTAGAATTTTTTTTTATAAAAAAGATAATATATTACACTATTGAAATATTGTATAAAGAAATCAGTGGTTTCATAAACAATTGTAAAAATTGAAGCGTATTGTTTTGCAAAGAAATATTGTGACGATTTTGTTGTGTAGATTTATAAGTACATTTAATTTCTATTTTAATTATGTTTTACGCTTAGTTTGTACTATATAAATTCATATACGTAAAGTCGACGATTAAATGTTTCTTCTTTTGTGACAAATGTACGTATTTTCCCCACAAACTTTTTCATCCCTAAAAGTAGCCGATTCCAAAGTCCACCGAATATTGAACCCGCTTACCCATCTCGATTTTCTCTCAGCGACCAGTGCGTCTCTCCAGCACAAAGAAAGGTGA
>NW_017259576.1:2781551-2803505 GCF_001594045.1 Atta colombica | reverse complement strand
AAGGGAGGGAAGGGGAAGGGAGAGAGAGAGAGAGAGAGAGAGAGAGAGAGAGAGAGAGAGAGAGAGAGAAAGAGTACAATGACCTACTGCGCAACGATAAACGGCATCAGTGCCGTAGAAGCTGTAGAACTCTGGGACGATTTTAGGCGCATTGTTGCATACACACAGAAGAAGTTTCATCCCTTGGGATCTTCCGGAGGTGTACAGGGAGGATAGCAGTTGATCATCGAAAACATCTGTCAGGTATGGAAGAAGAGGCACGTCGCGAAGGCGCGGGGATAAAATGTCAGGGTGAGAGAAAAGGCACCCACGCTTTCGAAGACTATGACGACGAGGGGGAGGAAGATCCGCGGTTTTATACCAAAGAATACTGCACGTATACCTAACGCAGCTGCGCGTTTGATAAGTTTTCTGGGATTTCATGATGCACCTTGTATACACAGTCTGCGCATAGATTGGTAGGTAGGTAGATATGTACGTGGGGTACTTTCGAAATATCGCCGAATAAGGGCATTGTCGTATAGTAAATATATGAGAATAAATACATGCGTCGTGTGTACATGTATATCGTGTGAATTGTATGGAGAATCACACTGATCCTGTAGCGATATTCGATTTTCTACAGAAGAGATCGTACGTGAAACGATCCTATTAAATGTAACATTGTTGTGCATTATGAATTTGACATGGGTTTAATGTGAAATGTAAATAAACATCAGTAAATGTAAGCAAGAAAATTTGCTGTTATGTTTTTCTACATTCTAGTTTTCAATTCAAGATTATTAACAATGCATTGTGATTTTCATTGTACGCGGTCAGAGAGAGGAAACATTTTCATTCGCATCTAAATGATTTAAATAAATTTTAATGGAAACAGATATTAAGAAGTAAGTATTAGTATATCAAATGTTTTTATGATATTTTTTCTGCACCTTATAAGATTATAAATACGAATAAATAATAAGACTCTAAATTAGACTATATTATTGTATGTTTGAACAGAATAATTTCGTTCATAACTAAGTTCTGTATGTACAGAATATCAATATTTTTGATATTTTATAATTTATATGATAAAGATGCAATAATATATAAATATTATTGCATCTTTATCATATAAAGGAGTTAAAAATTTTTATGTAAACTTTAAAATATATGACAAATTTATCTAGATACAAGTTAATTCACGAATAATAATAATTCGTTCATTGGCGTAAACATTAGCAAAAATTCCATGAAATGGGGTGCGCACCTTTAAAGTTCTCGAGAAAAGTTCATCGAACTTTTGTACGGTAGACAAACACATTAAAGACTGGTTAATGTGGGTGTAATAACGCGGGACGCGGAAGGGTTCGAGATAAAAAAAGTGCAAAGGTCGGTGAAGTGTTAGTGAAAAAAAAAAAAAACATATCGAACTCTGATAAACTCTTGTTAAGCACTGTGGGGAAGAATCTAATCCTCTTGTATAAAAGTCGAGGGTTCCGTCGCTTTTTTAAAAAAATTTAAAAAACAAAGAATTTGCGAGCAACCGTGGAAGCATTAAACATTTGCGCTTGTAACAAAGAAATCTTGCAGAAGGAGAGAGAGAGAGAGAGAGAGAGAGAGAGAGAGAGAGAAAAGTTTAATAAATTTAATAAAATTAAAATAATAAATATTATTTTTGGAAAAGAAGAGTATTATAAATAACTGAATAAAAAGTAATTGACACAAATAATTAACAATATGCTAATTACAATAACGGTATTTATTATACATACACATACATACATACGCACGCACGCACGCACGCACGCACGCACGCACACACATTTTAATAAATCTACAATAAATTCTTCTTGAGAATGCTAATGAACAGTCGAAAACATTATTGCTTATCGGATCATTCATTTACGTCACATTCAAATAAAGCGTAGCATTGACATGTATGAAGACATAAAAAAACAAAACAAATAAATGCAAGATTTCTTTAATATCTTTCTTTGAATGATAGACGATTGAATACATTGAATGAATTGTATGGTACAGCGTATAACAAAAACATTAATAAACGAAATAGTAATTTATCGCTATTTCAATGCTATTGATAATTCTGACACTAGTCATTTTTAGCAGAAATTTCTTATTTTTGAACAGTTTATAATGTGTTTTGTATAATTAACATATCGAAAAGATATCATGTATTACCACGTTTAAGAATATGAAAGGGAAACGTAGGTGCGTCTTATAATGACGAAATATGCAAATAACTAGCTTGATTTCGTTAGAAAGGTTCTAAAGTCCAAGAACGAAAGATTGACGGGCACAGTCGAGCCATAAACGATCATCCCGTATTACCTTTCCATAAATGAGTCGCTCATAAATCATAAAGAGACGCGATGAAATATGAGGCGTCGTGCAACGATCGCTAAATTAATACATAGAATCTTTCATCTAGGCGGACTGGCGTGCGTGGGATCTACATTCTTAAAGAGCTCATAAATGATAACTGAGATTAATGTATAGATAGATAGATAGGTAGACAGATATGCGTTTGAAATATTGCCAAATCATCGTCAAAATGTCGCAAAATCTACATAGTTGAGCTCGATTATATCCTTCCACTCGATTTGTCGAAGATTAATTTCTATTTTTATTAACGACAGCGACATGATGCGATCGCGAAAGATCGACATAATCGCTATATATATAATATGATTTCTCATTGGAATGAGATCGTGGCAGGTTCGTGATCAAAGTTCGGTGCGAGAATGTGTGGGGCGGTGCTTATTCCTTTCAAGTATTACACACGCACGGACACCGTGGATCGCGCGCCGCGATAAGGCGAGTCGCGTGCCAATCGCTTCCGCGTTTTGTATCATTATTACGTGTGCGTGCGATTCCTTCGTTGTGCTGCAATGGTGAGAAATGCGTTACGTAGTATTTGTGCGTAGCTTTCAAGAACGAATTATCGGGCCGGTTCGCAATTCCTTTTCCTTTTGACGCGAGTCTAGTCTTAATTTTGTCTCTCAACGCTTTCGTTCTTACAATCAGTTCATAATGTTTATTTCGACGAATCGAGAAAACAAATGTTCCATTTTTAGACGATGCGTGTGTTCAATATTTGGTTTTTCTTTAATAAATTCATATTTATAATTATAAAAATAATTATAAAAATGTATATAAATGTATATATAAAATAATTTCTATTTATTTATTAATTTATTTTATTAATTTAAGTAACTAAATAGATTTCTACGAGATATTTTTAATAATGCCTAATTTATTAATGTACTGTAAAATGAAGTGACTTTGCTCTAAAATCGAAGTAATTTGGACCCAGACAGCACGCACATCAAAATCGTAACATAAAATACCTTAAAGACATTTTAAGACATCTTATAATCTGATTTTGATCATGTGCTATCTAGATATACATACTTTTTTTTAAATTTTGGCTAAAATTATTTCGACTGGGCCAAAGTACTTACTATATATATATATATATATATATCATAAATTTTAATTCATCTGCTAAACATCATGGAAAATAGATAAGTAAATATAATAAGTAAGGATAGTCAATTTGGAAAATAGTTCTCACATGTCAGTACGTTAATAAACTTACAATTTTATAAAAGCAATATTGAATCATTATTTTAATTTCTCTAAATGTTTTTCACGAGACAAAGGAAAACGTATTAAGATCATATTATAATATGTAATGTATTAACATGTGTACTTAATATAGTCATATTGAATACATGTGTACTTAGTATATGATCTAAATGCTACTTTCTCTTAAAATTTTCTGTGCCCATGTAACTATTTGAAAATGTATCATATTTTTTAAAATGTTCAGAAATATTTTCTCTTTTGAATCTGACCATCAGTTTTCAATTTTGATTGTTAGCAAAAAATTAGAAAAAATCACAAAGCTTAGGTAGACTTCATATAGGATCCGATTACATTTTGTAAAAGGATTGTTATTTCAAAATTTTTCTTTCTCTGGAATACAAACTTCAAAGATTCAGATTGCAACATGCTTTCATTCATATACATTAATATTTCATATACATTAACATTTCATAAGTTGGAATTATTGCTTGATACACGTGTACAAGATCGTTGTCGTGGAATTCGACCAAACGGTAATAATTATTAATCAGCATAAAATGGAATTTGAAAAATCAGGAAAGAATCGACAGCTCAATCATTAGATTTTTATGGTGGCGCGATACGGGTTGCAAAAATGGCTGATTCCATCGGAATCAAATCGCACGAAATTAATGATCCCTGAAAGCCAGCAAGAGCCAATGGTGTCGCGAGTCAAAGATCATATGCGTCCGTATCTAGTCACGACCTTAAGATTCCTCTAGTTCAATATCGCGCTCTTATCTCCGCACAATCCGCACATCGCATTCGTCTTTTTGTCCCGCGTGACCGTTGAAATTTTCTGTTAAATTAACTAATAAACTTTACCGTTCTATGATATAATATTTCTGATTCGTGCTTGGCTTATGACCTCTAGCTAAATTATCATCCATCGTAATGTTAATTGCAACTGCAGCATAAGTCTGTGGAAGCTTACGTTATATCATTCTCATGTTAAATCATCCTTCTATTTGTATTGAAATAGGTAACGCGTAAAGAAATGCAATCGCTTCGTATTCGCAGAAAAAGAACTAAAAATTGATTAATTCCTGGAAAATTATATGCATATAAGCATGGCGTTAAATATATTTTATCATATAAGCAACACGCACACTAACTAAATTACTTTAAAAAACAATTGATAGTAAAGTGACTTTAATACATTCCGTGCCGAACTAATTTTGAGTTATTTTACTACGTCGCGTGAGCTCTGACACTGTGTATTTCATAATGGTTAAAAAATTACAAAAATTATAAAGAAAAAGGCCTAATGTACTAATATTATATCATATGTCATAATTATATATTCACATATGATATCAAATATTCATGTTATAATTATGTTTTTTTTAAAGCTAAAATATCAAACGGTCTAAACAAAAAGTCCAGGGGGTTACCCACGCGGCACAAAACGTGTTAATTATAAATTCTGACACAGTCTGATTCGAGTATTTCCAATGGCCAACTGATGTAGAGAGATATCATGTAAACTCGAATTGTCAGGGTTTAAATCTGACATGTGAAAAATGTTGTACCTAGAGGGACTTTCACTCGAGGCTGACAGAAAAAAATATCGAAAAATTTGCGAACTAGAAAAAACTGGAATGCACGCGTATAAATCGCATTCACAATCTTCTTGAGATCAACCTTTTATTATTCATTCCGTGGTTGTTGTTGATGTTGAGCAATACAATGTCTTTGTGCGTATAACTGTCATCTATAATGTACCAATAACTTGTTAAGTTAACAAGTATTATGTGTGAAATGATTACATCACAATACAATACAGTTTTTAAATAAAAAAAAATTAAATGTATAGATAATAGAAATAAAAAGAAATAAAGTAAATCTGCTCCTGATAGAGTTCTTTTTATTACTCGACTATAATTACCTAAAAATATACCAAATGTAGAGAACATATTAACAATAGTATTATAAATGATATTGCCATTTGATATATTATAATAGCATAGTGTTTATTTTTTCAATTTTTATATCATTTAATTTTATATTTTACTAAACAATTTATCGTATACACTAATGACAATACAACTTACTTAAAATTAAGGCTGTTTTTAATTTTTTTGTATAAGTTAAGTTACTTTTCTAAATTTTTCTCACTCCAACATAAAATTTTTAATGTTTTTTTGTCAATTTTTGTTATCGAACAGGCTTGAAAAAGTGAAGCAAACCTCGATGACATTTGAAAAAGCGGTAAGCTTTTAAATCCGCGATGCGAGGAGAAAGGATCGTATCGTGAGTTTCGAATTTTGATAGAAAGGGCAGATTAATGTGTTGACAGTTAACTCCTTTATCCCATTTTATCATTTATATTTAATATCGACTTCTAATGGATTTTCTTATATTGTGTAAGGAAAATACCATTAATTTAAAAGAAACAACAGATATATAATTACGTTAATTTAAAACGCAAATACAAAAAAATTTTAAAGCCATTAAATAATTTAAATAATTTAAAGTAACAATATAATGTACAAAAACAATAGTTCACTAGCAAAACGTGATTTCGATCCAAGGACCTCTGGATTATGGGCTCAGCACGCTTCCTAATTTAAAGCATGCTTGTGTTTCTCTCGTTTGTCATTTAATTATAATCACAAAAAACAGGTTGTATCTTTTTCATTTAATTCATCGCAAATCACAATGTATTCCTTTTTGTTCTTTAGATGCAAAAAGTATATTTAATACATATTATATATAAAATATAAAAAAAAAAAATTTGCGTTTACTTTTTATAATCTTGAAGATGGAGGAGTAGATTATATTATGAATAGACGTTTTCTTCTTCTTCTTCTTCTTCTTCTTCTTATTATTATTATTTGAACTCCCTGCCATTATGTAACTTATCTGTGGCTTTTTTCGCTTTGCACCAGCCTTTAAAGGTTGACTCTTTTGCGTTACCAGAGCTTGCGATGTTTTGTGCCAAGCACCGAAAATACACGAATGAAAAGAAACCGACGCTTAATTCGAACACGCATACACCTCGTGGATTTTATTATCCGTTAATGATCCTCGGATGATATTTCGATCGCGGGCTGCGTGGCACTTCTCTTCTCGAATTCATTCTCTCGTTCATGAGAAATCGGCCTAACGAGAAATAAATGAGGAGAAAGAAGCGTGCAGATTCACAGCTGGCGGAAAGATAAAATTGGCGTAGCCGACGGGATCATTTTCATCAGGACTTTTGAGGTTCGTCGACCCTGTTGTCTCGTGATGCGATCGCGAAGAGCAAAATGCGATTTTGCGAAATAAGAAGAAACAGAGAGATGATCAATTGAAAACACATATAAACGAAAAAGGAAGCCTCGACATTGTCGGCGACCTCGAAGCAACACTCATTGGAAGAGAAGAATCAGCAGATCGTGTAATCAGATGCCGGATTGAATTATATCTATCACGTTTACGGCGTTGATAAAGATCCCAAGTGGATTTCCTGTCGGTCATTACTATAAGACGAAGGACGAGAATATTTCGAGCGATCGATAAAGTCGATATTTCTCAAGCGTGATAATAATTTCGACGCGAGACGATCGCTCTTTCAAGTAGGCGCCGACAGCTTGACGAGGGAAATGATGAAAATTGCCCTAATCGTAATTGCATTATGGTGCACGGTCGACATTCGCGGTGTATTGAGCATGACATTCGTAATCATCCCACAGCGAAATTTTCCTACTCCCGATCGAAAAAGGGATTGATTATTACACATGGATTGAAGCGTGGCAAAAAAAAATCTCTAAAAGTAAATTACATTAGCGCGGGACTAGATAAAACACGCGAAACGGTGGCGTATGAAATAAATAGACATTCTTTTTATATTATTGTGGAATTGGCCAAATTGGTTAAAATATGTGAAACAGTTACATATTAAACAAATGGACATTCTTTTCTTCATTAGCGCGAGAACGATTAAAACTATAACATGCGAAACGGTTACACATGAAATAAACGAACATTCTTTTTTCATTAGAACAGAATCGGTTAAAACATGCGAAACGGTTACGTATGAGATAAACGGGTATTCGTTTATAATTTAATTTTGATGACAGTTCGCGGCGTTAACTACTTGATCATTACCGAATCGAATGATTTAATCCGCGGGTCAAACGATTGGGACGTTATTGGTAATGTCTCTTTCCCTACATTTTCTGTTTTGAATTCCTGTTTAATTAAGCAGGAATCCGTTGATTGGGTTAACGGATGAGTAATCGATCTGTTTGTGATTATTAGAAATGACTGAATATAACATGAAATTAATGAACGATTTATTATGCCATTTTGTTGTTTCTGCAACTCGGTAATTATATTGACGCTTTACTGAATAAAATAAGCTAACCACTTGTATATAATAACCTTTATCGCCATTTCTCTTTTTCATTTTGTAATTTAATTTTTCAGAAAAAATAGGTTACCATCACTCTAAATAATCTCTAAAGTTTGGATTATTATGAAAAAGATTCGTTAGGCGATATTGATATCTATATTGTTAGATATTAAAAGAGCAATAACAACCCAATCCCTTGAATTAAATAACATTGTCATTTTTAACTTCTATATATTGAAATGTAAATTAATTCATTTCTGCCAAGTTAATTTCAAAGTAAACATCGTTTAATTAATATAATGGAATTACATAATTTAACTCAAGAAAATATATTAATTTGACTCAAATTTAATTTATTATTTATTAAGTACATATGTTAATATGTTAATATGTACTTAATAAATAATAAATTAAATTTGAGTCAAATTAATACATTTTCTTGAGTTAAATTATGTAATTCCATTATATTAATTAAACGAACGACATATTGAATAGGAATGGCGACCTATAGAAATAATTAAAAATTCAAATTGGATATAATTTGACATTATAAATTTAAACAGTGTGTAAACGATCGACCTGCTTTTGGGCACGAGGCACGATTCTGCTTTATCAGTCATTCATTAAGCTCATCCTACGCGATCTGCTCATCGGTTTCGCACAAGGTTGCCTGATATCATGTTGCTTATTCGACTACCACCTACACGTGGACGGGTGCACGTGCACCTTCTGCGTCACACTCTGAAATTAATAATGGAGCGAGGATATACGCGGTCTGCGCACGGTCATACCGCGGAAGCACGCACCGATCGTTCTACCGGGTGTGCTCTTTGAGCGGGAACGCGTCGTTCCGCGTGCTTATCGATGAAAGCCAAGCGCATCCTGCGTTCTGTAAGAATATATTTTTTTCGCATGTTCATTCCGCCGGCTTAACTCCCTATTGTACGACAAGCAAAAATGACTTGCAATAAGAAGTGTTTACCAATCCTTGAGGTCGCCTACTATCCAATTACTGTGAGAAAAGATAATTAAGAACTCGCCAAGCGCTTCGCGACAGATGATAATAATACGTACGATTACACGGCGTGATAACCGCGATGCGGTATTTCTTATTTTATAATACAGTCATTAATAACGTAATTATTAGTTTGATGTCGTCGAAACGAGTCTTGCTCGCGACGGAATGGGAATAAGTGTTGGTTCGCTTAGTGAGATGAAAATATTGGTGAAATTCGTAAATGAATTCGTTTGGGTATTTTCATAACCAGAGACGAGAGATATTTTTGTATCGGTTATACTCAACACACACACGCACACACACACACACACACACACACACACACACACACACACACACACACACACACACACACACACACACACACAAAACTATTCATGTAGAGGGAACAGCCATTCATGATGAACAAATCATTTAGTTTCACCTTTATATGTACATCAATTTCTATAATTTTTCATCGAATCTTCAGATAGTAGATCTGAGAAACTAATTTTAGAATTCAAATTATACTATTATACGATTTCTTTATTTTCGAAAAGTGACACGTATTTGTGACTTTAATTCGATAAAAATAGAATATAGGAGCAGCTTCATTTTTGCATCTCCTTGTGTAATTTTTCAAGAATCTTCAAGTTATAAATAAACTGACTTTAATTAATTAAAGTAATTTAAAGACTTAATTCTTATATCGCGATATCTTCATTTTCTGTACTAAATTCGTGAACTTAATTGGCTGAAAATAGATATAGGATTAATTTAATGCATTAAATGCAAATAACATAGATTAGTTTCCGAAAACTCAGTTAAATAGAATATTAAATTGGCTGCAAATGCTGAAACTTTATATCTATCTAAAATTGCAAATATTTATTACATATTCATTTTAATTAAAAGCTCGTTTCTTAACGAGCCAACGCTCGCAGATTAAAGTAATTATTCGTGACATTTCCAAAGCTAATTTACTGAAAGTTACTACGCTTTGATCTCGGAGCTGCTAGATAAATTGAATCCTGAATTATTAGGAAGTGTTACGATATTGAATCAGCTGATTTATCTCGCAACGTGTGCGAAATGGAGATGGTCAGAATGAGGCGCGCGTGCATTAGCACGTGGCTTAGTGGCGCCGCATTGCAATTTATAACCGGTGACGTTTCCTCATTCATTTCGTCGGGAACTCGGTTTTTCGCGGGTGAGGATTCGGCGCAGTGCTTATCATCGTTTATCGATCGCTCACTCTTTGGCTGCGATTCTAGACTAAAAGCGACAGCTCTGTGTTGTCAGAGACACCATCGTAGGGTGAAAAGACGGGAGATTGCATGTAGATCTTTCTCTTTTTGTTCTTGACCTCCTGCGAGAGAGAAGTATGCTCCACTCCATTCGCTAATATCGTGGGTGGTGGTATCGTGTCAAGGAGTCGCGAAGCTACCACGCAGTGTGTTTCTACTCGCTTGCTCGTCATAAGCCAGAACTAACAATATCATCTGACGCGATGAGACACGCTGACTAGGTCGAGCGCTTTTTATTCCACGGAGAATTTTGCGCCCGAGATTCCCATTTGATGCATTTGATTGTGAGTGCGAGTGATGTTTTGTTTTCAAAAAAAAGTTTATCAAGAGTTTTATTTACTATATTTGTAATGTAATTTTAATTCTTGATAATATAAAGGAATTGTTGCGCTGAATTAATTAAAAATATTTCATCTGGAAAATAATAAGTAATTTAATTCATTATGAATCTAAGAGTCTTGCAAAGAAACATAGCAAAGGTTTTTCTCTCTGTGATTTTAATCTTTGACAATATGTGTCATATGGAATCTGTTAGAAATATACATATTTTTTATCTTGATATTTAATATTTTAATGAAACTTGCTCTAATTAAGTTAAAAGAGAAGGAAAAGAAAGATATATATATATATATATATATTGAGTTCGGAAAATTCGTGCCGATTTTTGGTAGGTGGCGTAAGGACAGATCTGAATATATCAGGACGATTGAAAACAAATGACATGCGTACATATCGTAAAAGACGGTACTTTAGGCACATACTTGGAAAAAAATTTGGTTGCGACGTTACGTCGTACGTTACTTTGTACGTTACTTTTTACGTTAATTTTTGTCAGTTTTACGCTTTTGAATATGGAAGAAAACAAAGTGCATTTTAGGCATTTAATGCTTTTCTTTTACTGGAAAGGCAAAAATGCCACACAAGCGGCAAACAAGATATGCGCTGTTTTTGGCGAAGATGCTGCAGCTGAAAGAACTGTGTGGTTTGCTAGATTTAAAGCTGATGATTTCAATCTTGAAGATCAAGATTGAAGATCATGCCCGGGTAGGGCCTCCACCACAGATGATCAGATTAAAACACTGATCGAGAATAACCCACGCTATACGACACGTAAATTAGCAGAAATGTTGAATATGTCAAAATCCACCATCCACGAGCATTTTATGAAGCTTGGCTACATAAACCGTTTTGATGTATGGGTTCCCCACGATTTAACGGAGAAAAATCTGATGGATCGCATTTCCATTTGCGACTCGCTCTATAAATGCAACGAGGAGACACCATTTTTGAAGCAAGTAGTGACGGGGGATGAAAAATGGATCATTTACAATAATATTGAGCGAAAAAGATCTTGGGGAAAGCGGAATGAACCACCTTTAGTCACCTCAAAAGCCGGTCTTCATCCAAAGAAGGTCATTCTCTGTGTCTGGTGGGATTGGAAAGGGATCCTGTATTATGAGCTTTTACCAAACAACGAGACGATAAATTCAGAGAAGTATTGTTCCCAATTAGACGAATTGAAGACAGCAATTGAACAAAAACATCTAGAAATAGCGAATCGGAAGGGCATCGTGTTTCATCAGGACAATGCGCGGCCTCATGTGTCTTTGATAACTCGAAAAGTTGTTGGAGCTCGGTTGGGATGTTCTATCTCATCCACCATATTCACCAGACTTCGCGCCCTCTGATTTCCACCTATTTCGATCATTACAAAATTCCCTTAATGGAAAAAGCTTCAACTCTTTGGTCGAGGTAAAAAAATCACTTAGAAAGGTTTTTCGCTGAAAAACCTGAGAGATTCTGGAAGAACGGAATTTTCAAGTTGCTTGAAAGATGGAGAAAGGTTGTAGAACAGAATGTACTTATATAATTTAATAAATGTATACTAAAATTTAAATCTTCTGTGTTTCAATTTTTCTTCAAAATCGGCACGAACTTTTAGGCACGAACAACCCAATATATATATATATATAGAGAGAGAGAGAGAGAGGGAGAGACAGAAATTAGGAATAAATTAATTTTTAAATAAGGCATACCTTAATACTAGCTCATTAAATTTGTCGATGAAACCTTAGTCTTGTATTTAAACGGTGACATATAGACACAGTTGAATAAAGGTGCAAACTTGCTTACCTGTAATCAGAAAATAAAAAGCTTGTGTTATTAAAATAAAAAAAGAATAGATTTCAATTTATAAAATAGCTTATTTATACGATTTCTCTTCTAGACATAAAGATAACTTTTATTATTATTATTACATCTTAATCTCTGTTTCTCAACATATCCGACTAGTAACAGATTTTTTATCTGATAATATATTACATATGTCGCATCATAAGTTAAAGGATCTCTGTGAGGACGCAACAGCTATTATGTAAATTCTCTTTTACCATTAATTTCATTATTCGTGTCTCGATATTATCGTAGAAGCAATCTTCGTTATATATACATTTCCGCCTTCTTGTCGGTGCATTTAAGCGACGTGGCTTTGGACTTGCGCGATGCAATTCGTATGCATCCGCACGAGTGCAATGTTTATTCGCAGGAGGGACGCCGTATGGGCTCGTGAGTCATCCATGCAAAGGATTGCGCTATGCCTGAGTATATACGATGACGTGACGAGATATGAAAATTCACCTAAATGTAGCAGCTTTGGAAACAACTTACAAAGAACAGATAAATATGAATATTTATACAAAAATTCTCAGTACCGTATCAGCTTAGTTATCAAAGTGCATGTTAAAATGCTTGATATACTTTTCTCACAATAATACACAAGCTACATTAAGATAATAAAATTTCTAAAATTTTGTATCATTAAATTATAACGTGCAGTGGATTATCGCTCTAATTACATCACGATGATAAGGATATTAAAATATGAAAATTCAAACAATATGGTGAAGCGTACACAAGATAATCGCGATACAATGGCGGGATACTTAATAAGACGCCAACTTGGTATATTCGGAGATTAAAGCGAGATCGGAGACTAAAGTGAGAGGTTTGTGTCGTATTGTGATGGTAAGCGCCATTGAAATGAAGCAATATTAAAAGCATGGCCAGTCGTGCACTCGGTGCACACAGGCCTGGCGTTGTGTCTCGAGCAGCTACGAGAGGATCATCCCGTCGTCCTTTTACCCGTGCACTTTTTATTCCTGCGCCCTTTTGTACTTGCGAAACTTTTGCATCTGAACGACAGCCGAGGGAAGGAAAGGGAATGAACGGCGGCTCCGACGCGATCTCGCATCAGAGCAGAATGGCAGGAACGGGAAAACAGGTCTCATTTTTCAACGAAAGGAAAGAGGGCACGACAGCAAACCCCGAAGCTTTTAGCCATTCTTTACTTAGCGTACGATTCTACGATGATAATGCGACCTTTTTTGATTGCCTCTCGCCCTCGGCGCGATAAAAACGAATGTTCCGCTATGCAAATTAGATTCTATGCATCCAATTATCTTGAATGCTGGAGATGAATTACGAGAGGCGCGAGCAAATTTATTTTCACGATGCCACTACGTAAGAATTACTTTGCCATTCTGGAGAAATAGCAGCACTTATTTTACAATAAATTAATTCTGATTGCCGTATGCCAATATTAGCAAGAATTATATATAGTGATGTTGTTTAATCATTAATATTTATTTTATAATGTTATTAATATAAATTGCAAATTAAGAAATGAAATTTATTGAAATTTATAAATTTATATTTATAAGAAAAAATTTTGAAAATTAAAAAAAGTTATGAAAAATGTATATACGTTTGCATATACGTTTGTATTATATAAAATTATCTTTAAACATCTTGCAACATATTTACATTAAGGCAAATTTTGCTGTAATTTGTCAGAATTAATATCAAGTCTCTCTTTTAGTCTTAAATGAATACATTCAAATAGAGTTTAGTTATAATTTATAAAGACTTATTTAAGAAAAAAAAATGTTTTATTACGACTACTTTAATAATTTAATAATTTCTTGCGCTTCTCGTTGTTTTATTTACTGTACCAACGGTTGCATTTTGACCTTTTGTCATAATCGCGATTTCCAAGCTCTTGTCGCGATAAAAACACTCGAGCCCGCTATGCAAAGTGAATTGCGCAGATTTTGAAACAGCTGTAAATGTCGGCGAACGGACGGTCGGACACGACGGTGAGATCGGAAAGCACTCGTCAATATGTATATGGTAATGACATGGTCCTCGAGAAATATTTATTTATAGTTTTCGAATAAACTAAACACGCATATTTATTCAAAAGATTCCTTTCAAATTGGTGCTTGTCTTATTTATTGCAAGCGCGAGAATAAATTTCAATGTAATTTCTATTATTTTCTGAATAACAAGAAAATTTTGTATAAAAAATCAATTTTATTAGACTTCGGTAAAGATTTCTAAAATTTGACGACAAAATGGCTGTACATGAAAAATATAATGTATTGGATTTATATATTTTTATTTTATTTACATAGATATGACTTGTTTGCATGATATTTGGCGATATTTTGAAGAAAAGTGTCAAGTTTTTCTACACCAGGGTTAGATAGAGACATTTCTTCGCGTCTTTCCTGACGCGACGGATAATACGACGAGGAAAAAGTTAATGCAACGTGCATGACGACGTGTGATTCGCTGCTTCGTCTAGACAATCTAGAAACAAACATCGCTGAGTTATTCCGGGCGAGCGTTAAAGGTTAAGGACGTGGGTTCGATAGCCGGCAAATCCTGTAAATAATAATAATAATAATAATGATCTTAATAATAAGAACGTCTGTCGTCGACGAATTTACTCGAGGACGACTGCATTTATCCTCTTTCCCATTATCCGGACTTTTTCGTCAAGTGAAAGGAAACCACCGGCGACGGTAAACACGCATCCTCGATGTTACGCACTTCTAAAATTAAAATCGACCGGTCGTTTGTAACGATTGGTAGTGAGAACTCGATTTGTGTCCTTGGAAGCACGCTACTTTGCGCAAACTTAAGTTTCCTTAACCTTCCCTCGACTCTGTTCAAATAATCCGAATGAGAATGTCTATTGAATAGTAATAAGAGATCTTACTTATTTAGTATAAAAATAATAAATAATAACGGTAAAAGTTTTGTTGAAATATTTAACAATTTAGTTAGCTGTAAATTTGAAAATAATTTTGTTCGAACTATTAAAATAATTATATAGGACGATCAAACTAATTGCTAGAAGACGTTAAAACTTTTGCATTATCATCAATACTTAAGGTGGTGTACGTAATTACTTCGATGATTCATCGAAATTATTTTCAAATTTTAATTAAATTTTCAGATACTTTAGCAAAGTATAAATTGAAATAAATAATTTTTTTCAACAAAAATTTCTTTTGAAATATCATGCGTCGTGAGAATTAAAAGATTAAAATCATATTACTTAAGTTCAACAATCGTACGGTATTTAATTCTTGAGAGCAAAGATTTCGAACGCGCTTAAAGTGAAAGAACGTGTTCAGTGTCGTGCACTCGTTGTCGCGATCGACGCATAATATGTCTATGTGAAATTTCGCACGCGGAATTGAGACAAACTGTGAGACTTGTTCGACGGTCCGTGAACGCAAATCGATTCGGTGGCGACACGTTAGTAACAATCGCTAGGTAGGTCGTCGAGTTGGATTGGCGTGGCATGGCATGGCGTGGCGTGGCGATTTGTTAGCGACCGATCTAACGCCAGTTTTCTAACTTTAATGGCCCGTGACGGTCCGCGATTACATCCAGCTCGGTTACGTTCGCACATTTCGTGCGTGGGCACTATGAGTACCGTTGAAATCGGCACAAATGCGTCGCGACGCTATTGATTCGCTGTTGAAAGAGAAAACCGATCGCGCGAGGTCCTTCAACGTTAAAGGTCTAATTGAACTATCAACTTTAGTTGTATCGATGCTCCACGAAGTGAAATTTTCTGCAATCTACTCCACATATTTTTTCTCTTATTTGTACGTACAATTTATCAGAAAATTTGACTAGTCAGACAAATTAGAAAAATTAATTTCTATATTAAAAGTAGATCAATTTACATACATATTGTTAAAATACTTTAATTTATTTATTTAGTAAATTAATTAAATATATTTTCTTCATTAATCAAGAATGTTTTTCTAATTAAAATACTTTTAACTAAAAAAAAAAATGCTTCAACTTATTTATTAAAATTATAAAATTATGGTGCAAAATTATGATTGCCGATTTGTTACAGAGTCATGAGACGATACTGATGTTTCCGTTCTGTCATACGCGTCCGTGATCGAAAGTCCATGATTGCCAACGATTTAGAAACGTGCGAGATGTTACGCCTGTCCTTGCGTCGTTAATGTGAATAAACGCAGGTACATACATTCTAACTACCGGCTATTATGCGCTTCTTTCCCCCCTCCTCCTCCCATCATGTCTGAAGACGATCAGTCCCGCGATTAAATTTGCGCACGTGCGGCGCAAACCCTGTCGCAACGTCGCGTCGTATATTAAAACTCTGTAAACTTAATACGCGATAATTTAGTTGTCTTGTCGCCTATTTTCGTAGAAATCACGATAACACGATATGTGCAGCGTACAATGCAGCTATATTTTAATTTGATATTTGTTCCTTTTTTTTTAACTGAAAGCGTTTAACCTTGAGATTAAATATGTATAAATACGTGCAACGATTCCGCGACATCGTTAAGATTTAATATATTCGTGATAAAAGAATATCGCGTGATTTCTGTAGAGTTTCAAATGAATATAAAATTAGAAAGTTTTTCCATTTATAATACAAAAAAAAAAAATCTGTTATTTATATCAAGGAAAATATCATATTTTTCTTCGCCTTTCTCTCTTCTTTTCTGACAAGAGAGTTATAAATCGTTAATCTTGGAATAATAATCAATCCCGTCGATCGGTCGGGAAACCGCGCTTACGCGAAGAACGGGTGCGTACCCGTTTAATGGAAAGTCCGTGATTCTCGCGGCACACAACCGCCGAGACGTACGCGTGTCCTTGTGTCGTTAACACGATTTGACGTTACTCAACGCGATATGCCGGCGTGTGAGAGAGCGTGCCTACATTATCTTGGCGACGCCAAGTAAGTCGGCGAGTCTCCGCGTGCGCTTGCAAAATCGTCGCTACACCTCCGTAAAAAGCCTCGCGAAAACGTTCCTTCGCGTGAAAAATCCAGCCAATGCACGTATCCAGTTGGCTGTGTTCCGTTTTCTTTTCCTCACCGACAAAATCGTTCTTACATCGGATAAAAAAAAAAGTATGCAACAATCGCGATCGGCACGACAGCCCTGATGTTGTAAGAGCGAGTGTAATGGTTTGAGCATATGTTCTTTTGTGAAACTTAATTACAGTGTGTTATTTAACACAGATTGAAAGATTTAGACAAATTATCAAAAATTTATTCTTCGTTCAATTATATACAATTTACAAAAAGATGTTAATTCAAAAGAAGAATTTAAATGCCAAGATAGACGTAATGGAGATAATTTGATTGTAATATTATGAAAGAAAAAAAAAAAGATTGTTAGCAATTGCATAAAAAATTGAGTTTGCAAATTTAGTAAATATTAGAGAGAATATTTACAGCTCTTAGGCAAAATAAATTTTAACAAAATAAAATTTTCAGTAGATTTTAGCAAAATAAAATTTGTAGCTTTGATAGAGATGATAGAGATGTGTGCTTGTTGAATTTTGTTTTAAATTAATCATCCTAATCGCGTAACTTTGAGAGAGTAGCCTTGGATAATTAAAACAAAAGCAATGCGGGCAGACGGAAGGATGTGTCGGAGGGACCTTGAATTTACGTGATGGTAAATTGCGCAAAACTGGATCTAGGCTCGGCGCCAAATTTCACGATGCGATGCGTTGACCGACTTTACGAGAAAACCAGATCGTGTGGGCTTTTGAAACAATGTCGAAATGCCGTTTCTCTAAACAGAGATTCTTCAAAGCCGCTCACAAACGGCGTCGTAAAATGGTTGCAGGGTATCATCGCGTATTTCTGGATTTCCGGATTGAGCAATCAAATATCTTTGAGGAAAATTCTTTCCTCATGTAAAAAGATGATAAAATTAGAAAACATTGTTTTACTATTGGTATAAAATCTAAAGACACCTATTATACACACTAAATGTAAATTTATTTCTTGATATTAGAAGTTGAATTTATTATTATTTATTAATATTCTTATCATATATATTCCATCGTTATATTTATAAAAAAACATAGATAGTAAACTCGAGAAGTTAAAATAGTTTTAAGATAGTACTATATATTCGTTCAAAAGAAGATAATATGGGAAACAAGCCAGTAAAATATATGTTAATCCTACGGAAATTGGAACAAGGCAAATCGAAGCGAATACATGCGATAAAATAATAGTGATAAATCGTAATAGCGACTATCTTTGCTGAGTTACAGATTCTCGGTTGTAAAAATTCTTGGAAAAATTCCCGGGAAAAGAGATTGTTGACTACTGGCAAAAATGCTAATCGCATTACAGAATATCACGCGTGTTTTTGTGGGAAACACGGGAGCGTATTTATAGGATTAACTTCATCGCCGGGAAAGACGGATTGCAGTGTCACACGCGCTACAGCTGCCTCGCAGCCAATGAATGAGCCACGGTGCAAGGACACGGGTTGCAACAAATCGAACGTGCCCCAGACTCTCCGCTCTCTTTCTTTCTTGCCTCCTTCCCCTCAATTACGAATTAAAGCGCTCACTGCCGCTTACTCGCGATTCGTATCAAAATTGCAACGTGTTTACACGCCGAGAGAAAGGGTGAATGATCGATACCAATATTTCTTCCAATATTTCTTTTCACTAATTAATTCAAGAAAGCAATGACACATTTTCTCACTTCTCTCGGTAAAAAAGTGTAAATGTTTTTTAAGTGAATATCAAAAGAACGTACTATTTATTTACTCGTTTTTTTTTTAAACGCAATATTTAAAGGGAAATATACCTTTGAGAAAACATTTTAAAATTTACAAAGGTACTTGTGATTTTCGAGAATTGTTTCATTTTATTTAAATAACATTGTTATATTGTGTTTTCAAATTCCATTTTCTTTTGACAACCAAATATTGGAAAGGATTTAATTTCCATTTTTTGATCTTTTATCGATGTAAAAAACATTTCCTTTGATAACGTATTTATATATTATGAAATGAGAAAGTATTAACGGTTGTTTGAAAAGTGTCTTAGTAGCGTGAGAACTCAGAAACGCAGAGCACTTGTCCTTACACCTTTCACGCCGATTGAAATGACCGGTATTAATTACCTGTCTTACGTTACGCGACTCTACTACACGCTCCGGGCTGTCACAGATATTTTTCCCGAGTGCATAATATCTGTTTTGGTGACAAGAAAAATTAAAAATTTTATTAGCGCAGGGGATGTTCAAGGAATCTAAAGTACATGATTCAAGTTCAAAAAGAAAGGATGCAAAAAAATATAGAACAATTTTATAAAAATCTTATTAAATAAAAAGTATTATACATTGACATATACAAACGCATAATAATCGGAACACAAATAAACATACAATTAAAAGAATTAGAAATTAGTTTGGATAATTACAAGATTTAAGCGATTGAGAATAACTATATATAATATTATTTTATAGAACTCAGTAATACGAAATGTCTAATCTATAAAGAGCTTTCATAATGAAAGGTTTTCAGATAAATGCGATCTTTTGAGTCGGGGGTGACACGGATTTGTTGCCGTGTCAAAATGTGATCGAGGAGATCGTGTAACCAATCGCCTAAGGTCCGCTCAATCGATGACTAGTAAACGGAAGGTGTGTACAATTGGCTAGTTAAGTATGACGACGTGGCATGATTGGCGGTTTGGTATTTAGGAAAGGCCAGTCTCTCGACCAATGTCACAACTCGTTTGAAAGGCGCTAGAATAATCCATAAAGCGCAGGTGAACAGACCCGCGATCGTTCCTCTCTATTACCGATCTCTCGGATCAACGACAAAGGTTGATGATTGCAAAGCGCGTGATTGCCCCGTGACGAAGGTCTGCAAATCTTGATCGATGATCGTTAAAAGATCATCGACGATTGATGATT
The DNA here is from genome assembly GCF_001594045.1 of Atta colombica. Taxonomy (NCBI): domain Eukaryota; kingdom Metazoa; phylum Arthropoda; class Insecta; order Hymenoptera; family Formicidae; genus Atta; species Atta colombica. The sequence goes on along the minus strand of NW_017259576.1, from coordinate 2,783,142 downwards.
TCCTTTTTCTCGATGAGAACATGAACCAAATAAACAATGATGAGATCATTTTGCGACATTATCAGAAATTGATCTTACCTATCAGTTTATCTTAACTTTGGTTAACGAGAAATTAAATATGAAAGTGCTAAAATACTTTCACTGACTTATTTTAGTTTGACGTATCGTCAAAAGATTTTCTCGAGCTAACTTTAATAAAGGATAAATTCACTTGTACTATCGAGAGAATGTAACATTGTTTACGTCTTCATTTATATACGCAAACATAACTGACCCTAGTCACGTTTATAAAATGAAGCACTTTGTGGCGAAGAGAGCCCAAAGGTGAGACGAAAGAATTAATTGCTTTGATAATTCTCAGACGAGGACGATGGACGATACCCCCACTAGGCGGAGACAGTTAACCGCGTTTCCCATGAACCTTCTCCCGCTCTCAACCCTATCCAGGACTTTACCCTGTCGCGAAGCGGCGGTTCAGAAACCGGGTGGTTTTTGGATGAAACCGGTCCGACCGGTTTGACGTTCGGTTCCTGAAGAAAAGCCCTGGGGCCTTCTTCGGCGTATTGCCCCCTGCTTCTCTCCCTCTTCTTCCTCTCAAACAGCGAAAGGTAACTTTTATTTCGACGAGGTCACATATTTAGACGAAGAATCAAGGCAGAGGTTCTATGTTGTATAGTTGCGACAGAGCTCACTAAAGTGCAACTAACATATCCTTTGCCAGTTGTGGTTATCAATTTAAAAAATAATATTCCAGAAAAGATGTATAAATTTTATTGAAAATTTTTCTCTTTAAATTTAGTTTTTTAAAAATACATGAATATTTCATGAAATAACTTTTAAATTGTAAACGTGGTTATAAATAAATAAATAATTCTTGCAACTAAGCAATCAAAATTTGTTAATTATATTTTTCTTATTTAAAAATATTTTAATTAAAAAATACTTATACACATATAATAATATTAAAACACTATTAAATAAAATTAGAAAGTATTCCAAATTTTCTATTCTGAAATTTTTATTAAAAAAAACTTCTATTAATATTTTATACTTTTACTAGCAGCATTTAAAAATTTTTAATGCCACAGTATAAATTCTTGAAGATATACTTAATGGCTAGAATTATTCGTTATCCATACACAGTTAAAGTATTCATTTTTATTGTTTTTTTTCATTTTTGATAAAATTAGAATAATCATTTCATAATAAATTTTTTTGGTCGTGTAATTATTTTTTGTTCTTTGGTTTGTATTCTCTTTATTAACTCACGTTTTTTGAACTCTCGATGTACCATTTCTTCTACTTAATATACACAGATAATAGAGAGACTTTAAAATGAAAATTATACATTAGTACATTCGATGAACCTAACCAGTTATTCTAGCAATGTAGCTATTAATTATATGCAAGTCGCAGATGCAAATTATACTACCGTGACACAGGCTCATAAAAATAAATATACCCTTATTTGCAATTTTCAATAAATCATAACTTGATGCACCTGGTAGAGATTTTTTTCTAGCAAGAAATTGTCGTTGCCAATCAAATTCATGAGTTTAAAAATGAGATGTGATTATCAGAAAATTTAGTC
>NW_017259576.1:2775998-2781451 GCF_001594045.1 Atta colombica | reverse complement strand
ATAATTAATTATTTATTAAAGTTTAATTTTAAATACTTTAATATCTTAAAAATTAATTTTTACTTTATGTTTTAAAAAAAAATATTTTTTGTCAAAACCTTTTTTGTATTTGATTTACCTAAATAAGAAATATAATAATTAAAAATAACAAATGAATAAAACTACAAAAAAGAAAAATAGTAGCTATTTCTTTTTTAACGAACCATTCAGTCATTAAGCGAAATATGAGAAGCGAGAGATTAAATGAAAGAAGCAGGGATTGTTTTAATATTGAGTTGCACATTGCACGGTGATCGTTCGCTAGTTCGAAGGTTACACGCGCATTGGACGCTCATTGAAGAACGGGGCCGATTGTAGAAAAATCTACGAACGAGGTTGATGAGTTTTCCAGCAACTTTCAATCAAACCAAAAGTACCACGAACGCGCTTGCGCGTTAGTGACGCCTTCCTTGAAGGAAACTAGGACACCGTAGAAATTGCGAAGTTGGTCCTTGCATCGCGTGCAGGTGCGAAACGCTTTTCCATGTTCTGCCTATTTACTTTGTGTTGCCTTGAAAGCGAGCAAGATCGAGTCGGAGGGAAGGACTTTTCAAAAAGGCACTTAAATCATATTATTGTTATTGTGGAATAAAAATTTCCCTTGACTTAACGATAAAAAATTGGAAGTAAAAATTTTTCTACGCAATTAGGACGTTTCTCACAAAATATTGTGTATTAAATGCTTATATTGACTGCATTTTTGTAGATTGATAAACAACTTCGGAAGAGTTACAAAGATAAAAATGTGAAAATTGATTTAACATGAGAATTAATGTAGACAAGAACTATATTGTAATGACAAATTGAAACATCAATAAAATTTGACACTTTTCTGTCTCTCCTTATTACGCTTATTTTCTTTAATTTCCTTCATGTTTTCTTTCCAATTCTCCTATTATCTGTATCAACAGTTACAGTACCGTCAGATGTTATTATTAGATCATTGGCTTTTATGCTTTTTACTAGAGAAGAAAAAATAACACACTCGGGCAGAACTATTATTGTTTTCTATAATATTTTTGTGCAATCTGTTATGTAGCTATGTAAATGTCAGCGAATACATTTTGTGTACATTTTATTTGATTTAAATAATAAAAAATAAAATATACGCAATTTTTTTAAATAAAATCAACAGTATAGCAATAATTGCTGGCGTAAAATGCTGATATCTCGTTTTTAATAATATATTTATCATAATTGCATATTATCATAATTATATGTTATTATTGTTTGAGAGACAGAACTTTTGGAATTATGAGACATTAAGGAAAAATGAAGCGTTTTATACATCGAAAGATCGATTGACACAGATCTTGAATGAAGAGAACAATTTTTATGTTTTCCTATTTGTTTTGACAGTTATTCTTCCGATATAAAAGTTTTGTCTCCCAATAAAATTGGCACTCAATTACACTTCCTTTAATTACAGTTAAGATTCTTCGACGGCGAATGGAGGTCGATCGTGGTACTTGTGATGTCACCGTGCAGTCATTATCGTCGTTATTATTCCACTAGGTACTCTATATTGCTTCTCGGATTTAATAACGTCTGCGGCAGGAGTACATCCTATTTTGCTTGTTGTAGCGGGGACCAGGATTAATTAACCGTCGTAAGTTGTGTCCAATAATCGCCCGCTATCTCGCAGTCGCTTCATCACGACGATATTATTTTTGAGGTAAAAAAGCACTTCCACTATTGGTGAAAGGTTGCTAAAGGTTACGCTTTAAATGATTTTATTACGTAAGTTATAGCGGCATTGCAACGTATACTCACATGCGACGTAACACGATTGTATAAATCCCTTTTACATTGCAATAAGGGCAGGGGGACAAGATTACGCTCACGCACGGTTTACATACTACACGCGAGGAGACCTTTAAGGGAGTTTCCCTTAAAGGGGCTTGTACGGAGGTAAAAGCCCCTCAGGTAGCGGAAGGATGAGAATACTATCAAGAGGGACAACTTGACCATGATGCACAGAGGGTGTGGAGACGAGCGAAGGGTGATGTAAGGGCAGCCAGCATTGTCTGTCAGTCGACAAAAGCTGCTCTTGTACTTAAGTACAACCGTCCCTCGAAAGTCTAGTTATCCCCTATCTTGGAACCTAATTCGAAGTTCATTCCCAAGACCAAACTTTAGACATAGATGACAATCTTCCCTTTCAATCTTTACCTAAGGAACCTAATTCCATCTTCGTCGTCTGAAAATACTATCCTGATCGTATCGTTTTGTAAATATTAAAATTATCTTTGTCCAATCGTCTACATAGTCAAACTAAACCTCATGTTTTTGTTACAAAAGAGATTTGTTGCCTATAATGAAAAGTTCTAAACTTAGCTTGATATCTTAACAATGAAATATAACGTTGTCATAGCTTGACAACATATCATTTATAATATGAAAATGTTTATTAAAAAGTGACAACCAGATAAGATATTACAGTGTTACAATCATCAATAAGTTATAGATACATAAATAACTTAATCAATTAATAAATAAATTAACTTAATTAAAATATTTCAAAGAAGTTATAATTCTCTTATTTATTTATTATTATTTACATCTAAAATTTTTATAGCTATCTATATAAAATTATAAGAAATTAATGTATTTATATGAAAAAAATGTTTTTATTTAAGTTTCTAAAAATTTAAAAGTAAGATAGAGATTTCAATTTTGTGTTGAATCATAAAAATAATTATATAAAAAATTCAAGTATAATTACACCAATGCTGCAAACAATTTTGATGTTTTAAAAATCAGCTTGAGAATCCTATATAATATTTTTGATAGTAGTAATAAAATTATTTTCAGATTCATATTAAACTAAATTTTTAGATATTTCAGCAAAGTTCGTTCTTTCCATTTAGAAATATGAAAACATATACCGCAATAATATTTTATTTTATAATTTATAATATAATACGTAGCTATATGGCTACAAAAATTGGAACAAAAGAATTAAATATTTGAACTAGATTATGCTGTATTATATTTCATTCTGATTTCGATGTTATCTTAATCATCCAACTCTCTGACAATTGGAAAGTAGCAAATATTGATGCTATGCAATTAAAATTGTACTTGCAAAATGATTTCATGTTTGATGAAGAGAAAAAATTAGTTGTATATGCATGATACTAGAATGCTGTGTATAATCGAGTTAAAAATAAAAGCAATTAGCAAACGAGAGCGATCACGGCACTTACATCCGCAATGCGATATGCGCAACCGAGCTATACTTACGTGGAAGTTGTTTACGTTTACGCCGGCGTAAATAGAACGTACGGAAGTTTTCTTTCACCAGAGGCGCGTTGGTGCACCGTTCTCCGTGAAAATTCTAATAACTCGCGCCTTTCCCTCCATACACTGTACCGCGTTGAATCGTTACGAAAAAGAAAATCGGTTGAAATTCCTGACGGTCACGAGCCGCAACTACGTCGCAGCTAATTATCGGAGTTAATCACAGCGAAGTCGGGCAAGCAAGAAAAAAGGGACAAGCACACGACAATTATCCAATATGTCGACGGTGGTATTTTACTCTCCCGCCGGACTTTTCGTGAAAATCAACCGTTCATTATGTCGATACGTATGTATGTACGCGGCTGGACAAGCCGGATAAGTGGCAAACAAGTTTTCCTCGAGCACTTCTGACCCATACAAGCGTGTATCTCTGCAATTCAATTAGTATCTATTTAATTAACGGCTAAATTACGCGATCGCTATTTGCGAAGTCGAATTCTGTGTCCACGTCCTATTCATCGTCAAACGATTTCTTCTGCTTCTCTCGAAATTTCAAATGAAACGACGCAATCAGAATGGTTTTAGCACCAATCTAAGTGTATTTATAACTGGTACAAAATCAGGTCGTCCTGTTTCTGTCAATTTTCCGAACATATTTCCAAGGACGCTATGAATATCGTCATCATAAATTGATGTTATAAATTTATAATTGTCCTAAAAAGAAGATGTAATTTTATTAATAATACCTGATTTATTTATATTTTTTAAGTAAAAATTTTATACATAATTAAAAATTTAATTCGAAAGTTCCTTGATATTTAATCAGTGAAACATTTTCATTAATTTTTAAAGTTATTTTAAGAAGAAAAGTTGGAGCACATATTCTCAAAAATATTAATAAAATTACTTTTTTATTTTTTTTCAAAGTGTTGACATCGCATTTAATATAAGTACTTTATATATATTTAATATAAGTACTTTTAAGTTAAATTAGATAATTGAGGAAATAATGTATTATCTAAACTACGTAATTTTTTATGAGATGATGACTCCAGGTAAAAAAATGAAAGTATTCTGTCTATTTACTTGACCGAGTTTGAAAAAGAAATCTCTTTTCGTTTAGGAACTACTAGGAAAAAAAAAATAATTTTATGAAATGTTTAACATCTGTATTTTTGAAACGAGACCTTTAAGGCTATGTTCATATAAACGTTTTTTTCATAAAATAATTTAAAAAATTTTCTAAAATATTGGCCAGACTTATTTAAAAATTCTGTATACAGATATAATATATAAGTATATTAATATTTTAATATTTAATATTAAAATAATGTTTTATACTTTTCTGCAATTTTCTTCAACATTTTTTAAATGCAAATTAATGGAAAGTAGCCCTATTCTGCATAAGATTATATAGGACATAACTTTTGATTGCTCAACTATGATCGCAATCACAAAGATATACCTATTTCAAAAGACCTTGGCATTTGACGTTTTTAGATATTTTGGATGCGACGGTATGAATTAGCCTTTAGATCTTTTTTTTTAAATGAGAACACGAAAGTTATTAGTCATTCGTTCATGCAACAGGACTCACTCAGCATAGTTTCTCGAAATTGTGTCGGTGACTTTGTAAAAGGAATGTCTATGATCACTTCGTTTTACAAATCGAATTTGTCATTATGGCTCGCTTTCTACTATTTCGATTCGGTAAGATTCTAATGAAGATTCCCGAAATATTTCTATCGAAAAAAACGACTTTCTCTTGTGCAAATATTGAGCGGATGGAACTATATCGTGTTCACCCATTTTCGCGCCATGTTTTGCCTCGAGTTTTACAATATTCAATGGCACGTGAACAGTTTGATCGATGATGCGGATTGTGCTTGGATAAACATCAACAATGTTTCGTTACGATAATCTTTTATTATATTAAAGTAAAGCTCCATAAAAATTAATCTATATAATCACGTTAATCTATATAATCACATTAATCTATATAATACGCTCGATAAAAATGGAGATTAAAAAAAGCTTATAAAAAGTTTTTAAAGATAAAAAAATGTACGTCCAATATATATACATAAAAACATTTTAAAATGTATTACCAAATAAAAATAATTATAAAATAGATAAAATCATAACATAACTTTCTCTTTTTAATACAAAAC
>NW_017259576.1:2772918-2775752 GCF_001594045.1 Atta colombica | reverse complement strand
ATATATATATAATGAACATATGATTTTAAATTCAAATTATTGATATAAATTTAACAATAGATATATCTTCATTTGATTTTAATGTGTATTTTTCATATTTTTTGAATTATTTTTAATCATTTCTATAGGTCACTGTTCTTACTCAGTATGTCATTAAACAAGAGAGTTAAATAATTTAACTAAAGAAAATGTTTTATATAATAAAGTAATTTAATTCTTTATTATTTATTAAACATACGGATGTATTGATAATATGGATGGTTTATTTTGAAACTAACAGAAGAAATGGATTTTATTACATTTTAATACATATATATGAAAGTTAAAAATAACAAAATGTTATTTAATTTAAGGTATTGGATCACCATAGATATCTAAAGTGGCGTCTGCAATGAGATTTTGAAGTATAGAACTTAAACTTTGAACTTTAAAGTCATAAGTAATTGACAAATTACAGTCGAATGTGAGAAGAATAAATGACTATTAATCAATTTCTTAAAACATAAATTTTACATCGTAAAATTTTATTGTAGACACCGTTTAACAATGTAAAAGTTAAACGAATATGTTAAACTCTCTCATACTTTTAAAGGAACATTAGCAAATGTTACCTACACATGCGTTTCATGCCTTTCATACAATGTAGTTCACATTCTAGCAAGAACTTCGGGACATAAGTTTGACGATGGTTTGCGATATGTTCAATAGGGATACTTGCAGCAGAACTATGTCAGCGTTGCTACATGAAGAAAGGAAACAGGACGAAAAAGGAGTCATAGCGTGGGCGAACTTAATCAAGTAGTAATCGGCCAAGAAGTCGGTGAAAGAGAAAAAGCAATCTCGTCGTATCGCTGAGCAACAAAGCGACCTACGTACTTGGAAACCTTTCTAGGAAAAACGTGATGTAAGATAGAGAGAAAAAAGAGAAAAAAAGTGAGGGAGGGAGAAGAAAAAAAAATTTCTTCGAGTCAATGTTAAAGTGATGATGACAACCAAGGTGTCTTTCCGTGGGAGCATTAAATCGATGCTCACGATTGATTACCTGACAACGAGAAAATAGCTAGGTGCTTGGGGATATCATTGCTCTCGTGACAGGTAAGTTTTGCCTTTACGAAGTAGAACGGCAGAAATGTTGCAGCATATAGATGTGCACCGTTAAATCTATAATGGTTAATTTATGTCGCGATTGCTCCTAATACTCAATATATCGTTATTTTATACTAAAATAGTTGTTAAATTTAATATTATACATAATGTCAATTTGACGCTGTGCCAAATCATCATTGATACTGTATAGTTTTAAATTTAACATTGTTTTAATAATGATATATTGAGTAGGAACAGAGAATATAGCGATTTAAATTAAGTTAAATTAGGTTATATTTGATACTATAGATTTAACAGCGTTATGTATGTTTACATTTAAATATTTTAAAATTTAGAATTTTGCAATAACCGAAAGACAAAGACTTAAATTGTTACATTTTTGAAAATCAATGAACAACTAATTTTTATAAACCAGCTTACACATTGTAAATACGATTATATATATTTATTTACACATATTGTTTACAATTATATGTATATATTGTAATAAAGTATACGTGTAATTTTACAATTATAAAGTTTAATTTTAAAATTAACTTGCGTATTTTAAAGGTGTAAAGTAATACTGGCTATTTTCAATTTCAAATAAATCGAGTAAAATTTTTTATAATCTTACAGAACGAGATATCGATTACACATGAATGAATGTGTAACTTACAAGGCGCGTCGAAAGTGCCAGAACGAATGAAGGGAAGGGGGTGCGATTAATCGAACGCTTGGCGGGAGGAAAGATAGGGAGAAAGAAAAAACGACAACTAATTTTCAAGAGCGTCAGAAAGACATGTAAACCCGCGAGTTTCTCTTAATTGATACACAGTGAGATGTGTAACGAGCTCTTCATGATAGATGGAAAGTATAGGTGTACGAATGTAGTAATGAGAAAAGGAGACAGAAAAAGAGAGAGAGAGAGACAGAGAGAGAGAGAGAGAGAGAGAGAGAGAAAGAGAGAGAGAGAGAGAAAAGAGATGATTGGATCGTATCGGTGAGCAACAAAGCACGGGAGAACCTTGTGAAAGTTACATCACCAAGGCTACCATGCCTATCATTATATGCATTAGACGTCCGCATTATTCTTAGGAACTACGCTCAGTGCACCGTGCGCTACCGCGCTTTGGTGCATGCCGTAAAACGCTTTCCCACTCGAATAAGAAACGAAACTTGGACATTTCTGCTATTGCTCGGTGTAAACAACATATTTGTTGGAGAAATTACGAGAATTAAACTCTGAGATAAAATCATTCTTTTATCATATCCACATGTATAGTCGCGTAGTTATACTTCTATTTTATTGTAACTTTTGTTTTACTTTATTGTTCACAACTGAAATGTAAAAACACACACAGAGTAAATAATTTTCACGATAAAATTGTATAATTAATTTTACAACGCGATATGTGTAACGTTACTTTATGTGTAATATCTTATTTTGTAATATCTTATGTTGTTTATTATGTAATCTGGATATGTACAGCTGTATTAATAAATACATATAAGAATACGACAAAACAAATAATTAAAAGCATTGGATTTAGCTCAATTTCGTTTAACTTATGATCCATATGGCTTTTGACGCAATGTTGGGAATTCGATTATGTTGTCTGAAAGTTAGAAATCTGGTTTAAACTGGAATTATCGCTTTGAAAAATATCTTTTTTGTTAAAAAATATCTTTTTTTGAATGATAAATAAATTAATCACGACAAATGTCAATAATATGGTTTATTAAAA
>NW_017259576.1:2768756-2772818 GCF_001594045.1 Atta colombica | reverse complement strand
TCGTTTATAATCAAATTTTTATTCCTTTCGTTTAGATCAAGTTCTTTTTCTATTCAAGCTTTTCAAAAAAATGTGGAAAATTCAGGATTACTTTTTAACGTCTTATTATATTAATAATAATTCCTATTTAATAAGATATTTTAGGAGGAATAACTGGATTCCAACCTCCGTTATTTAAGAGTGAAATTTAGTGCTAAAAAAAATTCAGATTGTAGGTGGAGAATTAAAAGTTGTAATTTAAATATTAAATATTTTCATATTAATAAATTTTCATCGGTGCCTTTAGAAAAACTTTAAAAATATATTAGACCAATCCATTTTTATTCAGTCAATTAATTATTTTATTCTCACGGAAACATAATAAAAAGTATTATTAATAATTTTTTTGTAAATTAGTCGGTCGATTCATTTACGTGTTATCTATAGATAATAATTTGTATAAATTGATGATGAAATGAAACTAGTTTCCGGTAGAGATGATCGTGACTACACAAACATAATATTGGAATTATACAAACGATTGATGTTAAAATAAGCTATCATAAATCGTAAATGCAACCGGACGCCACAGTATCCATATTATTCTCGCCACGATTCTCATGCATGATCAAGATCAAGGATTTTTAACTTTCCTGTTACTGTATGCTCGAATGTATTCTCGTTGCATATCGACAATAATTGTTTCGATGACAAATTATCGAACTACTCTATTACATTATATATATAGTATATTAATTATATAATACATTGTTCAATATCAACCATTATTCAAATAAAATGTAAAAAAAATAAATATATTTTTTCTAAATAAAAAAATGTTTTTTTGTCGCTAAGAAGTGAAATGCCGACAACACTTCATTTAAGAACGCATGAGTTTATGCTTCAGAATCGAATAAAAATGTTTTGTTCACTATATTATGTATTGCATAAAATAATTTAAATTATCATAAAAAAATTTTAAGTAATTTATATAAACGCGAAGATATGCATCTTGTTACACGATAATGTTTCTCAGGCCTTTTAATTTTCCGTTATAAGATTTGTGGGCAATGACGTGTCGTGCAGAGTACATTCCGCGACGATACAACAGGGCAGCCTTTCCTCAAGTATGCGCCTGAACACGAGGCAACGATGCTGACAGAAGTTCATGTGGCATCGAAGAAGGAAGCACGGGTTACGGGAGAAAGGACTTGAGAACGTGAGAAAGGGAGAAAAGAAGATAGGAGAGGGAAAAAGGCGCGACGGTGGACACATCTTATGCATAATTCATGCAGGTGCCTTCCACGTATATTTTCGTGTTTAAATATTTGAATACTTCGTTCGTTGCAATACTGAGGAAGAGCGGGTTATGAAAATATTCCGCCGCTTATTCACTGAGGTTTTTCGAGTGCGGGTGAAGCAAAACGGAATATACCAATCTTCCTTTTCTCTCCACGTCTTCTCCTTCATTTTTATCATTTTCTCTTTCCTTCTTTTATTATTTATGCTTTTATTATTTCGATAGGACGTGCCGATTAGCAAATTAGAATGATTAGGTTCTCTTAATTTTTCGCTACATAATGACGTGGCGGAATATTATAATGGAAAGCGTTAACAAGAACGTGATATTCGCAAAAGGCAATGAAAAAGCTCACGGCCTCTCCTCGAGTATCGGTGTTTCGTCCGCGCGTTGGTGATTATTTCTACTCTTGTACGCAATTGTTCATTGTTCAGCGAATAATAAGGTCGATTACGTCTTATGCGTCATTCTTGCACTGAGAAATTATCGCGTGCGTGGTTTATCTGCGGCTTTATTCTCAAGGCTATTTAGAACGCTTAAAAGAATGTAATCAAATTTCACGAAACTTTTTATGAAAATTATACAGAATTGTACAAAATTGCATAAAAATTATCAAACGCTGTTTAGAATTTAATACGTTGAGCATCTTCATAATTATATAACCTACATTCGCGTGTTTATATAGTGTTGTTATGAATATTTATAGTTGATTTTGCAAATATTTTATCAGACGCGAATGAAACAGCGCGCGTGATAATATTTAAAAACTTTCCAAATGAAATTATTACAAAATATATTACATGCATTATATTGCAAGCATACTCCTTTAAAAAAAAATTTCAAATTAAAATAATGTTACATTTTTACTTGACTTTAATTAATAATGTAGAAAAAGTAGAATCATCTTGCAAAAAATATAAAAAGTTTTATTTATTTTGTTATTTATTCGCAACTCTAATACCATCTTTAAATTTTTCAGATAATAATTAATAAGATTTTTTTATTTTCGAGGTTAAGTAAATTTTAAAGCAAAGGAAAGTTATAACCATCTAAAAAAATATTTTCATAAAGTTTGTAAAATAAATTTTATAAAAAAAATATATACAGTATTTATTTACATAAATCAAGCTTGATGCTGTCCGAAAGCATATTATGCATTAATATGATAAAATGAGTTTGATGCACATTCGTTTTTTTTGCTCTCATGGCAGTTTTTTTTTTTTTTTATTCTAAAGACTGCAAATCTGTGCTAGTATTTTCGAGATGCATACGTGTAAGGAGAAATGATAAAATATATGTTACACTTAAGGGTCGATAATGAAAGAGACAGAGAACAATATCGCATTATCAGACAAATCGTGCAATATGGTTTTGTCGCTCTTTTGTGGAAAGAGACAGGAGAGCATTTCATAATACAGACATAGCACACGTTGTTCCAAAGTACACTTCGAGAATAATCTCATTTTATTTATTGCCATGTCGCAATCGTAAAATAGACAGATGATGATAGCATATTAAATCATATTAATAATACAACTCGTGAAATGCAACAGCGTGAGAAAGTATTAGGGCGATATAAATTAATTATTATCGCAACAGTGTTGCAAATCGATTACGTCTCGTATGCATAATTAATGCAACAGCTTGCACTTGCCCGTTACCGCGACATTGCAGTCACTGTTATAGGAAGTGCATTAAAGTTGCAAATCTGAGCACGCATTTGTAAACAAACTTCCGCGTGACTAATTTTATGAATCATATTTCAATATACACTAAAATCAGCTACTGTTGCTCCACTTTAAATAAATATTATATTACACATTATCGCATCTTTCCATTTTCTTTCATTAATTTAGTATTTTTATTATATTTATATTTTTCACAAAAAATTGATGTATTCTTAAAAAGTGGATTAAATTATTTTTAATTGTACTCCAAGTGACTTTCTGATCTTTTAAAAATTCAAAGAGTTGCTCTTTTATCTTCATTTGGCGACTATCTCAGATTCACGGTCTCTTGTTTCTTTTGAGGTACAAACAGTAGGATTGGCCGCACCTGTTTCTTTTAATTAACGGCAATCAGTAATTCATGCCGATAATTGGCCGTCGACAACAATGAAGGTGACGGAGTACTTTCGCGAAACAAACTCATGATAACGCACGCGTGCTGACACGAGTAATTATACAAACTTAACGAGCAGGCCCACCCCGCGATAATGAGCATAAGAGCCTACGTATGTCATGTGGGATGCCTTATCTCGGCATAACTACAAAATAGGGGAGAGGGGGGTGGATAAAACTCCACCTTTCTGCAAATTATACATAATCCGCCTCTTTAGAAGGAAAAACGTAACACACAAACGCATATTACAAAAATATAATAGCTAAATCTATCTTTAACAGTGATACAATTAACGATATTTGATATCGTGCAAACTTAAATGGCATAATCAAATTTTCATTTATTTCACAACCAGACCGCTAACGGATATCTGCAAATACAAGATACGTAAATTTAATTACACAGCATGGACAATTTCAAATATTACAAATGATCATTGGCCGAAATGTAACACACTTTGGTACTAAATGAGGTGAAATAAATGCACATATACTTTTTTTCACCGTTGTTTAATTACAGCATAAGAATCGACATAAATGGACAATCACTGTAATTAAACATAAATAAAAACCAGTAATAAACGCGAGTTGCGAACACGACAAAAGAATAAAAAGGAAAAGCAAGAGGAAAAGAAGGACACGGTTCGAAAGTAGTCCCTGCGC
>NW_017259576.1:2768224-2768656 GCF_001594045.1 Atta colombica | reverse complement strand
TCTCTCTCTCTCTCTCTCTCTCTCTCTCTCTCTCTCTCTCTCTCTCTCTCTCTCTCTCTCGATACGCTCGAGGTATATATGCCTTGATAAAGCGGCAAGCACGACCGCGCTATTTATAGGGCGCCGTCGAGCTTGTAAGTGCAGTAGGTACCTGTCTGCAAACACGTACCTGAATACTCGCGCCGGTGGCGCGAGGGATTAATGCCTTTTCAGACGGTCCCGGCCGAGCGCATTGGAGATTAGTTTTAGAGCATCTACCAACGGCACGCAGGACCGGAGAACCGAGGTTTTTATTACAGACTCGCTGATTTTCGGTGTATATATCATGAAAAAATCTCTCTAGTTAACGCGAACGCGTAACCTCCTCGTTGTGATATATCTCTGATACATACATACATACATACACACACACGCATACAATATATATTATAT
>NW_017259576.1:2751528-2768124 GCF_001594045.1 Atta colombica | reverse complement strand
ATATATATATATATATAATATGTATGTATGTATGTATGTATGTATGTATGTATGTATGTATGTATGTATGTATGTACATATATATATGTATACGTTTACCGCTTATTTTGGGGGCTCTCGACCTATTGGGGTGAACGACCTGACTGTCTGGGATCGACGTTAACCCACAGATGTCACCGTTCAGTTTTTGTCTTGGCTGCGCGAGGCATAATTTAAGATGTCAATGAACGAACCTGATTTGAGCTGTATTAATGGAAAAATTTAGCAGTTCTAAAATTTCAATTACAAATATACGTTTCGAAAAACTTTAATAGCGAAAGTCATTCCAAATGTTGAAAATGGTATGAAATAATAAGAAAAAAAAAAGTTAAAATAGAATAGAGAGAAATCTAGAATGTTCTAAAATAACTTACTTTCTCGGAGCAGGTTTAATTGCTCGTGTCGATTTTGGTGAGATGAAGACACATTACGACATTGTTGACAGATTATATCCTATTTTCGGAACTAGCCCAATGATTGATTTACTTTGAGAATTGATTTTCCTATAGTCGGTCGGAAATATAAATTGGATCCCTGGAATCTGTCGTAATGCGATTTTCAAAATCAATCGAGGAATTATCCGGACACGCGCAAACGATCTAATAAACGTCGTCGACGCGAATTTCCATGCTTTGATGATAATTCGTATCGCATATTGTTAGTCCTTCGTTACAAAGCTACCGATTCATATAGCCGCGTTAGGAAAATTAATTTATTGCGTACCGCTAGTTACCTAAATGTAATTAATTAGTAACGTGAAAGCGAATTTCGAGGTACTTCTGCGATGTGCTATTTCAAAAATCTTCAAAAATGTAACACTAATTATCATGCAACCATTTTTCTATTATACTATGCATAACATATATTTACTTCTTTGAAGTAAATATTTTTCCGATAATAAAAATACAAAAATAATATTAAAAAATTTATTTTAAAATTAATTTTCTTTTAATCTTTTATTGATAAACTTATCTTTATTTTTTCGATAAACATTAGGAACTGCATTTATTAAATTAAATTAGTAATAATAATTGGTCTTTGTGAAATAAAGGATAAAAATAATATAATAATAATATATTTAAATACAATATTAGGAAATATTAAAAATAAGAAGTAGTGATTGCATATGCGTAACATACACAGAGAAAAAATTAATTAGGTAATACAGCAAACCTATAAGTGCTTAGTGCTCGAATTTAACATCTATAACTAAAAAGATTTGATGATTTAACAAATCGCTAATATTATTCAGCCATCAACTTTGCTACTTTAACATAGAAAATTGATGGTCTGTATATTACGACTGTACTGATTGAATCAATGAAGTTTTCAGCTGTTTTTTTTTCCGTACTACTTTAAATTTAGGACAAGCTTGGGAAATGTATGTTAAAATATTAATTAATATCATCGATATTGTCGACGCTATCGCAGTAAATGTAGCAATGATCTTAATCAGAGCGATTAATCAGTGTCAGGAAACTAGGAAATCGTAGGATTACAATGATCATTCGATCATAATATACATTTGGACATTGGTCGACAGATTTGAGCGGAATGGTATTAATGGTTATCATGGAAGTATGCAAGGCAGACAGATACAGCGCTGAGAGAGAAGAGCAAAAAGGATGGATTCATCGCCATCATGAGAAAGAGAGAGAGGGGAATATGTAGAGCAAGAGTGGGAGTGAGGGGATAATCTCGCTATGTATTTTCGGCGGAACCCTCTTGCTGTCGTTACCGAGGGACGTTTCGACACGACCGACAATCCCAACTCCGAAATGCACTCTGGACGGTCGTTTGCATAGCTGCATAAAAAAGCGCCTGATGTTGGACGACATATTAACGTGCCATATGGCATTTGATAAGCGAGACTCGTAGCACGATTCGTAACGAGATGTAGGCGCTACCATTCTCGCCAAATGAAGTTTCTTGATGTAGCAATTAAATTTCTACAACTGTTTTTCTTCGCGAGAAACGTAAATTTCTAACAAGAGAAATTAATCTTAAGTTATTACGTTGTAACATCTGTAACTATCTTTTGTATGTTTACAATAAAAAAAATAGCTTGAAAATAGACAAAAATCAGAAAATTCTGATTAAATCAGAATTCTGGTTATTTCAACTGGAATTTTAGTAGATTTAACTAAAAAATTTTCTGGTTAAATATCTACTAAAATTCTGATTTCTTCACTTTCAATCATTTCAAATCATTTTTCTTTCTGTTGATCTCCTTTAATTAAAATATTGTTTATATAGTTCATGTAATTATTTTATTATAATAAATCAGAATATTCCATTAGTTCCTACCTATTCCTATTCCTGAAAACGAAATGTTTTCCATAATGTGCGTAACGTCAACCGTCGTGTTATGTTAAATATAAAACGGTATTCGACGCCTCGTGTCGTTTCACATGTCGGTGCGAATTTCGACGAGCGGACATCTCCATAAAGCGGTGCGTAAAAAGCGATTAAAATGCTTTTTCCCTGCAGCCGGTGCGATCGTCCCAACGCGAATACATTTTTGTAATTACGATGACGGGGTGGCTTTGCATACTGCGATCGAGAGCTTGATGTCCCCAGCTTGCGCGCGATGAGAGCGAGTCTCCTCATCGGCGCGGCGGATTGCAGCGGCCATCCGCCCCCTCTGGGACTCGCATAAGTTGACTTCTTTACGCAAGTAGTAGTGCCACGGATATCCCGGGTCGGGTTGTATGAGCCTGTAGGTTAGGTTGGGGCTAGATTCGGGGTTGGTTCGGTTTTGGGGTGTGTGTCAGTCACCGGGGGATGTTCCACAGCTAAACTCACCCTTCTTCTCCCGGCGGTTTCTCCTCCCTGCCTCATGGGCTCTCTCGCTATTCCCCTCTTCCAGCCCTCTCTCTGTCATTCCGCTTCACTGTCAAACATACACGTACATACACGGCACTCGCGCGAGCACACCCCTGAGAGGATATATGAGTGTGTGCAGCCGAAGCTCTCTCTTCATCCCTCTTGCTCTCGGTTCTTTCAGCCCCTGTACACCCCCGCGAGGATCAATACGAGCCAGTGGTTATCGTGCCTCGATACTCTCTGCGCTCGTCGGCTATCCTCCGAAAAGATTTTGGAAATCGGTAGAGAGAGTTGATTGCTTTATAAGCAACAATAATTCTTATAGAGATAGATTCGCTGCGTGAGAAATAGAGGGTTCAAAAAATTATCTCGTGCTTATATTCAGGAATATGCAATAATTCATAAGAGAGAATTGTTTAAAATTTCCATTAAAGTAAAACAAAAAATTAGATTTAATTTTTTCTCATAGTTAAAAATATTTTCTTCAACTTCGTTTTTAAAATTAGATAAATTATGCTGTAATCTGATATTATTATTGCATCGTGAAATTTTTCGTTGTGCAATAAAAACAATTTTTTAAATTAAAAAACTCGAACATCATGTCGCAATTAAAAAATTTAATGAACGCGTGCCCCCTCCCCCCATGTCGAACTTAATGTAAAAATGAAGTTACGCGATGGTAAAATTCACATCGATACGTTCAACGCCAGAATACCGCAGGAAAAAAAAGCAACGATGTTTCATCTCGACAATACGAAGCGTCAGAGAATTCATTAAAAATTTTAATTAACGACGCATTTCGAATGTGCTCGATGGTAACAAAGCAACTTTATGAATTGCAAAAAAGGGAGAAAAACAGTGATAGCGTAGTTAAGCGAGCATGTGTAAAAGCTTGGCTCATGGTTTTTGAGTATCATATATGCGAATGTGTAATATGACTTACTATATCCATCCATCGTATATATTAATAAATATGTGAAATGAAAAAGATTAACGCCAAAAAAGTTTATTTTATGTGCTTGCACTTCGATGTTAGTTTATTATAGAAGATTATTAAGAAAATAAATCCAAGAGTGTATGTGTTTGTGTATACAATATAGTACCATAATAGTCTGCAAACTTAAAGTTAGAAGCCATTTCTCTCTAACAAGCCATGTTTGCAAATGGACTATATGTAATAAAGAATGAAAAATTCATACTAATTTTTTGAGATATTGTATTTTAAGCGATCTGTATACTAGACGATGAAATATATACAAATAGAAATTGTCATAAAAATTTGTCCGTTTATGTTAAATGGAACTTTGACATTCAATCACATACCATTGTCATTAGCAATTTAATAAAAAAATCTATTATCAGTAGAATGTTAAAAGCATTTTCTCTTAGTCCCGTTTTATAAGAGCAGCTAGGTAAACGTGCTGTATATAATTTAGTAATCTATAAAGCGTAAATTACAGTAATGTGAAATGTAATTTTTAAGTCATAGTTCCTAACTATTCCTCATATTATTTATGAGAAGCTGTCCCTGTGCTAGTAATCTGTGCAAATCCGTAAGCTTTACATCGTACTTATACTCATTAAAGATTTTATTTAGACAAGACAGCTTTAATCGGAAACATTGAAGCAAAGACAGTTGTATGTGCGAGGGAGAGAGAGAGAGAGAGAGAGAGAGAGAGAGAGAGAGGAGTGCCAGAGAGAGAAGGAGAAACGTTGATATATTAATTAATTGAAAAATTAAAAGCAGACTGATCGATTTTACATTAATTATTTATTTAATAAAAATTTAATTGCTATATATATATATATATATATACACGCACACATTTTTTATAATGATCATTTTAAAATTAGTTTATTATGAATAAAAATGTTTATGAATAAAAATATATAAATGCGATTATTATGTTATAAAATATCTTACCATTTAAATTGTGCAGAGTTTATATAAAAGTAAAAATTTATAAGAATTTTTTTATTTTTCTCTGTATCGAGGAATTAAACTATCTGCAATAAATAGTGAGAAGAAAAATCAAATTGTATTAAAACATGTTATAATTATGTACAAACTTATATTTTTAACTGTATCACAATACTGTATCTATATTTATTTAAAATATATAAGCTATTGAAATCAAGAATATTCAATTTTGTCTTGAATATTGCGAAATACGCATGTTTGAATGATCGAAATACTCTGTTTGCGCAATTGTTTCGTCAGTCGCCAGCTCCAACAAGTCCTGCGGTCAACAGTGTATTCAAAGTTGCCATGAATCGGCTCGGCGATCGATAACGCATCGCGCAATAGGATTGGCTAACGAGGCGCTATTTGCTTACGGGTTCCCATGGCTTTTCCACGGAAAGCCACGGATGACTTTCCCAACAAGAGAAGGGTTTCAAAGTTTAACGATCCGACGTAGGTAAGTATAATGTACACGAACAAACGAATGAACACGACGGGGCTGCAGCCCTTCAAGAATACGCGACACAATGATGTTGAATTTTTTCAGCTGCAAGTCTTGCCAAGTAATTAACTATTTCTCTTTCACTGACAATTAATTATACCAATTATTGGAAAAAGACTACTAACTGTCCAAACTAAGCCCTAATTTTAAATCATAAAAATATGCTATTAAAAAATTACACGAATTTCAAATTTATAATAATAGATTGTCTGTATAGTAAAAGATTTTCAGACAATTTTAATCGTACGCAATGGCGAACATTTGGATATCAAATTTCACATATAAATTTATATACCTATTTTTGATGGCGTAATATAAGATGGTATTATAGAACCTCAGAATGAACCATATAGTATAAATATTCCATCTTCGAGATTAAATATCCCAAGGCATGGAATAGGAGATTCGCCAGTGGTATATGCTACATTACTATCGAGTAGAGGCTGTAATGCTGCGAGGACCAATGGGGAACGCTGACAGTAAATCCGGCGGAAGCTTTACCTATTCGAGGACAATATCGCGAAATGGCAGTACCCGCAAAACACGACATAAGCTTCCAACGTTGGTGATAATGGTTGCCGGTTGTCTATGCGGAAAATAAATTCCTTTTGCATAAGGTATCATATTTTCAATAAATCTAAACACGAAATAATGTTTCTTTCAGAAAGAGGATTTATACAACAAAATTCTGATGTTCTTTTAAAAAAATATATATATCTCATATTTCTTCGTTTATATGCTTCTTTGTTGTTTTCGATTTGTGAAACGGATTTGGGGTAAGAGACTTGTTAAAAAATTTCCAATAAGTTTCAACTTCAAAATATGTATAAATTATTTGTTCTATTTGTTAGTCAAAATTACTCTGTGTGAAACTCGTAATTTTCCAAGAAGAGATATTCTTTAAGCGATACCGTCTGGCTATCACCGAGATGCGTGCCGTGTCTGCAGCATATGATTGATTTAAAATGATTATGGAACCCACGTGAAAAGAAAAGAGACGATTTTTGCGATTGGTTCGCGTTGTAGTTGCGTGTAGTGAAACACGCGCGGAAGATAGCACGTGATCTATCACCGAGAACAGACAACGAAGCAGACAACAAGCAACGAGCATCGCAGTGCACATGGTAACTTGCATTGCAACTGACACACGCTCAATATTTTGCGCGCATTTTACTTCAGGCAAAAAAAAAAAATAAAATAAAATTAACTGACTTCTTTTCTGTTAAAAATGTCCGATCAACATTCCACTATTGTCACACGCGCCATTGCATGATGTTGCATACCTCCCTTTGCATTCCTGCCACGGAAAACTCGTAACTGGCAACTCGGATGAAAAATGCAATGCTACCGCGTTTCTTTTGCAATCGAGAATTCCGCCCGCAGAAACTTCGAAGACTTCGTTAACCCAGGCGAATGAGAAAAAGCGAATCTCGGCGCAGATTCTTGCGCCGTGGACGGAAAACTTTGCGATGACGGCTCTGCTCTTGCCGGATGCAACTTGAATAATTGCGAAAAATAATTGAAACGGAAGACTCAATTTATGATCGGACAGTCTCGCGTCGAGACCAAGTAGGAAAAAAAAATTATGAACTCGGTCTCCGAGATTTATCATGAAGAGCGAATCTTATTGTAAGTATCTATGTTTGCACCCTCGTATGTTTTTAATGGAGGATTAATTTATATAACCCAATTTTCGCTGTGCTCGGATATAATAATTGCTTCAACGGTATAGATAGCGAGCGGCGAGACAATGCAATTACAGTTTTTTCCTGAATATTTGCGTCGTTGAAAGTAAAATGCGCAAATAACGCGGCGGTTAAAATGGAAAAGCAGGTGCACGTGAAAATTATACGTTTTGAATTAGAGTAGTACGCGAGTAAATAATGTAATACATTATTATGAAAACTGTTATCCTTAAAATTATCTTGTCGCAAATTACAAACATTACTCAACGCGAATGTAACGCGGTGACGTTACGCTCGATATTTTTTATAAGCCATATGGATACCTTGCGTATCTACGAACCGTTTAATTGTTTCCGCTTTTCTCAGGTCTTCGTGAAAACGTTAAAAAAAACATTAGTTTGCTTTGTTAAGAATAAAAAATCAAACTGTAAAATCATACTGCAGACGTTTTAAAAATTTAACTATTAGAGAGCGAGGGGTCTAATTGTAAAATCTTATTATTTTTCCTCGAGTATGATTATTTCATTATATTCCATGTCTCAAAGTATGACTGTTTCAGCGCCATTATATAGTGATTTTCTCGTTCTGTAAAGATTAATATCTTATGAAAAGTGTGATACTAAATGTGATACGTTCGATTAAACGTAAAAAAATTGCTGTAGTTTTTATTTAATACGCAGTAGAGGAAGAACATTCAACAGAATTAAAGGAATTGTATTTTATTATCTCTTTACATTGCAGAGATACATGTATGCTTATTTCGAACATCTAATTAAACTACAAATTATGAATTCAGTTTACGTTCTCGTCAATAGAATTAAACTGAACAAAATGTACGAGTTAATAAACGCGTGCCACGCTAACGTGAGCGCATTCGTCACAATTTTTCGCATAATTTTCAACACCGCGTATTACGCAGATGTCGAAAACAGCTGGCAGCGTGCACGTGTTTGCAGTACGTGACGTCATCATCGATTTCAGACACCGATACGGCTCAGATGCATAGATTGCGCCTATTTCATCCCTTCTCGCTTTCTTCATCTCATTCCCGCTTCCTTTTCTCCCTTCAGTTCTTTCTCGATCCCTCCGCCGAGGTTAATGTACGCGATGCCAAAAGATTCTACAGCCATCCTCAAGGGGAATCATTCCCGTGGAAAAAACTCAGAAAAACTCAGTAAAAACTACAAAAAAAATTCAGAAATAAATTATTCTTTGGATAGAATTAACTCCCTTAGTTTCCATTATACGCGAGAATAGTGCCAGGGGTTCTATGATTGCTATCGTATGAAATTTACATATTTATTAAGGTCTTCGAAATTATTAAATAGAAAATATAAATAATACAATTCACGTGTAAAACATATATCCCAGGAAAAATCTCTCAATTTTTTATTGATAGAGGTTCATTAATAAGAAATTGACTACCAAGATGGAACTTGGTATTATTATGTCAGTTGCAAAATGTTGCTATCGAATGAGATTTTTAATGCAGCGTTTATGACGATGGCAATAAAGCGTCATTCTTGTCTCTCCTTTTATGTTGAAAATCTACCCAAAGCAACGCATCGTAAAATTTTTATTTCGCCGCGGGAAAAAAAGAGAGAAATAATTGCGCCGTATTAAATGTTTCCTTCACAATGGGGTTGAAGTTTCGCGCGGAAAGTGAGAGAAACGAGATGAGTTCTCGCATGGAACAGCAGAACACACCTTCCCTCTCTCGGGCGTATTCTTACAATGACAATCACAGTAGATGAGGGCACTGAAGAAAATCATGGGACGAAGACAACGATGAAAAAAGGTTGGCGAAAACCCTTAAATTTACACGCGTCGCAAGTTCGCTCTTTGCGGTTCCTTCTGGCTCTCGCGAACTCGTTAGAAATTCTTTGTAACGGTGCCGGATCATCTTTATTCTCAAAATCACGGCATTTTTTTTATCATCATCGGCCGATCGGACATTATTACGAAACGTGAGATAAATAATACGGTACTCACGAAAAACCGAGAAGACGCGAAGATCCAATTAGAATAACAGGAGTATCACCTTACCTGAAACAAGGAAAATGATCGTTGTCATCAGTTATACCGTTGTATAATAAAGTGATGAGAAATGACGCTCTAAATATCATGAATATTGCAACCGAGCTATTTGTGTAATATTTATATGAAAAGGGAAGAGAGAAATGGGACAAAAAGTATTTCACGATACAGTTACGATATATTTTCGCATCGTAGGATTGACTGGCGATCGGACATGCATCAAGTAATTCGAGACATCGAATGTTTCCACGTGATAATCTCTTTCACGGTGAGCATATGCGATGCACTCCTGACGAGAACGTGTGTGTTCACGTGTAATGGTACTAACTAACTCGACGATTGCACTCGTTGGCTTTTTCATAACGGGATGGCATCCGTTCTTTGACAATAGAATCGTTCGCAAAATATTTGCCGAAAGGCCGGAGAAATATGGTAGCCATGTTGCATCAATCGGTCGTGTAATCCGTTGATAAAGAATATCGAATACACGTTGTACATGCGCATCAATGCTCTATAATGCGTCAATTATTATTTGTAATCGATTTAGTATAGACTGATAATGATAGCAATATAATAATGTATGATGTTATTATAATACTATATATATATATCACTATATTTTATATCAAGATTATATGTGCAAGTTATTGAATGTTGATGATTATACTTAGTACTAAGGTGTTGGTATTATGTAATGAATAAAGATAGGTATGCGTGACAATTTAAGATAATAACTAAATTAGTTATAAAGCGTTGTTAAAATATTTTTCTGCAAGTAGCATTAGATGAAGGAGAATGTTGTAACAGAGCTATTGTTCATCATTTCCAATGATTTAATGACTGTAATAGAAAAGAAAGGCAATAAGCTCTATAGTAAGAGACCTCGAGAAAGAAGTGGAGAGAATGAGGTATAAATGAAGGGAAAGAAAAAGCGAACGTGCGCAATTGCAATTGCTGTCGACGACGAGACATTTTACCTTCGACATCTGATATTTCGAGAGTATTAAATTCCCTGGGTTTGCACGCCCACGCCCTTGTAAGCGACAGCCCCGAGGGAGAAGGTTTTCAGCATGGCGGCGGTAGCGAAAAAGATACCGACCCTCTCTCTATTTCTCTCCCTTTCCCACCAATCCCGTTTTTCTCTCGTTCTTTAACGAACCACTGTCACGCAGCACCATGTGACCGCGTTTCTTCGAGGATAAGCTTCATCGCAATGTCGTCTTCATCTCTTTTACGTCGACATTCACTGGCCATGCGTAAATACATGTAAAGGATTAAAGAATGTGGGGCAGTAATGTGGTGTACAACTGAAAAAGCTTACGAATTTAGTATTCTTTGAGGTAGCTTTGTGTGAAGATTATACAGATACCCTAGCATCCTTTCTTTAAGTCTTATATTAAAAAACACGAGATGCTTTAAAGGAGAAAATTTGGCATCATTAAAAAAAATATCACAGAGTTTTTATACAATATTAACTACAGAAACAATAATTTACATTAAAATATTATATCAATTTAGTAGTCCTACATCATTATTAAAATTGTGGAAAAAAGAGATGGAAGAGTCTCTTGCTCCGTCGGACTTTTATCTCACAATAAAATGAAAAATTGAAGTCTTGCGAAATAAAGAGCAATTTCACGAGCAAACAACTGCAATTAATTACGAATTTAAATGAAATATTTATTTTGCCGCATGAAAAAAATAAAACTGTCCATAAAAATTCTGTATTGATGAATCTCTCTTTTGTATATTTTAATAATAAATTATTTAACCAAAATCTTAATTTTTGTAACGAGACAACATTTTTATGAAAATGAATGCCTACGACACGATGTAGACATCACTGTTTTTGCTGTGATGAAACATTATTTAACGAAGCCAATACTTGCTGGCTATTACGCACGACTCATTAACGATAGCCATTGTTTGATGCGCATATCCATTTCGACACAAATGCCAAGGTAAATGTGCGATCACGATTGTTGCGAATGCTGCGAGTCTTAATTAATATGCGAATCTTAGGAGAGACATGAACGTGCAACGGGTGTTAAAATTGTTACCAGCGAATTAACTCCCTAATTAACGACCGCGGCTTGTGACATCATTATTAGAGTGTTAAAATGAGAGATGACATACATGCTACTGAAAAACTTTCATTAGCGTGCTCCAACATGCATCATTCAAAATTAATCTTCCTGAAGAAGAGATTTGTAATTAACACTAGATGATTATATTGTTAATAGTTGAAAATTTAGTTTAACAAACTTATATAAATCGATGATTAGTTATAAAAGAATTTCTTCATTTTTCTATAAATAATAAATAATAAAACCTTCCATAACAATTTTTATTTCTAATACCGTCTCCGACAGAGAAAGGAGACATGCACAAAGCGATATATCGCATAGTATACCTGCGTAAGAAGGATATAATTTCTTATCTGAACGCTGCGTTCACAACGCAAGGGCACCTTCCATGAAGTTAATCGATCGCGGCGTGAGCGTTCCCATAACTTATCTACGTGCAAGAGCTCGTAGGAACCGACGAAGTTAGCGGGTGTCGTCATAACGCCGCGTGCGTTATACGGGCAAATCGTTCGATCGGCTGGAAATGAAATTTACGAGGCGACTATACGTGCAACGTTGCACCCTGGTAATTTTCCGGCGACAAATCTCAACCTCTCCCTCAAGCGGAAGAAGTATTTTGCCAACCGTCGATTCTCTCCTCGCTTCGCATTTCGAGTTGCATGAAAGTCGAGTTATATTGAACAATGTGGTCATCAAATACACAAGATTATTATGCAAAATAGATTAGATTTTGTCGGATAAAATTTTCGGTGAATTAACTTTGACATGTTGAGTTTTATGCATCTCGCGTTACGAGTATAACATCGTCCTAACTTTAGCGAAGTGACTATGAATCTAATTTTCGTATAATACAATCTAAATACTCCATCGTGATAATATCGCGCGACTGAATATCCGTAAGCACGCAATTTATGACTTGACATGAGAAAATTTGCAAGCACGAAGAATAAATGGGGAAAGACACAAGTTCTCCCTATTCTATTCTTCTATTTTATTAAAAGACTAAATTCTTGGATGTATATATCATATCATTACGATCCTTTTCTCTATGATATTGCGTAAATGAAGACGCCAGCTTATCGTAAAACACTTTTAGTTATGTTATTGCAAGTATGTATGGTCATGTCGCATAATGTGAATCGACCTTAATCTGTCCTCATCGCCGTGAAACGAAAACCGGTTTTCGTATTCTCAGACAGACCGAAGCTTAATCCAGGTATGCATACATCGTCGATTATCATATTAAATGTACCGGTATGTTTGCGGTCATTGGGTTGAGGTGGGACACACATACCGGGTTTACATTTGGTCTTCCATTCTCGCGTAGCCGTCGCATAATTGATATGATTTGTCTCACCGCATCTCCTTTCATTTTTCATGCGATCAATAAATGCGATTTTGTACGAGCCAATTAAAATTATCAACTTTGTAGTCAGCATTTATTGCAATAATAATTAAATCCTTCGAAAAATAATTATAAGATGTCCATATAATACAAAATTGCATTTAAATGAATATAAATGTGAACGTAAATTTTCGTTTAATAATGAATTTACACAGCAAAGCAGAGCAAATATAACGACGTTAATAATGCGTTTGTATTCAACATTAAAATGTTATAAAAAAATTAATGCGTTCTTACAAAGAAAAAAAATAAATCTTATCTTTAAATTAAACAAATTATTATACGCGATAGAAAATATGGTAGTAAAATATTATAACATAGATAAAATTAAAAATTCTATGCCTTAGGGGGAATAAAAGCAATTATATGTCGGCACTTGCCTGAAATTTTACGAACGCCCGATTACTTGGAAACTTTTCGAAGCCGTACGATAAATTCTAACGCAGCTACTACCTGATACTCAGACTGCGTCTTTTTTTTGCTGTAACGGGCGAACTTGAAAAGGCAAATTAGAGAGTTCCCCGAATCGATCAGTCTGTGGTTACTGCCTCGATGATGATAGGTCGAGAATCTCAGGGGCAATCGTCGAATGCATGGTTTGTGTGCACAGCGAGAAAAAGCATGCCATATACTACGTTATCCAAGGTTCGCGTTATGCGAATCGCACGAACGTTACTATTATTATGTTAGATCGAAGGGAACGCGACATGATTGCGCTGAGAAAGGGACACGTGGCCTTTCGAAGCTGTCGATTGTGTCCTTTCATAGTCGGTTAGGTTTCATAGTCGGAGACGGGATATTTTTTCATTTGCGCGGTTTTTGCTGTCCTTCATTGCCTACACAATCGAAACAATTAATTCCGCCGTAAGAGGCCGATCTACGTATCGACGAAGTAAGCAAAAAACTTATTCATACGGTTTGATCATATCTTCCACAGATATCGTGGAGATTAGTCTGATTCAGTTTATGTTAATCAAGCTTTTCTAAAGATTGGAACGTTTTTCCTCCAGTTTTCGTTCACTAGCTACTCAGGGAGTTCCATAATGTATAAGATTGCAATAAGCGCGCGACGTTGGGTAGAAAGCCTTAAGCTCTTTCACCCACAAAGGGAATCCGCGGAAATATAGAGGTATCTTCATTATCATAAGCCCTATAATAGCAAATAAACGTCAACGGCAAAGAAGTAAGATAGAAAGATATTATCGCTACTGGATTTCCTCGATATAATGACCATGATATCTACATTTGTAAATCCATTTGCTCTCCATTTGATCATTTCAATAGTATTCACCTCTATGAGTAATAATCATTATTGGTTGAATAATGAAACAGATGATAAGTACTCTCGACACGAACGATTATTGAAACAACGAAATACAAACATGAAACGTGAAATAGCTTCTTTCGTTATAATACAAAATATCATTTTTGACTATTTCGCTTTGACTAATATTTGATTTGCCATTAGTTCGATCTACCTATCGTTATCTACCGAGTTTATTGCGATCGTTCAGTTCTTAGGTCGTCATGGCCAACCGATCGTAGCCTATTTGTCGATGCCGCGCAACGACGTGTAGTCAACAGTAAGCAGCGAAGAGGATCGGGGACCGATTTGAATGATAATCAGATGGATATGATTGATTTATGAATGCGGTATGGTCGGTGCACACTAGCTAGACGAGATTAATCTTCATTACATGACGTTATCCCGTCTGGATGCTCTTGTCGTGCAAAAGGGATCGAGGTATACGCCGCGGTAGGTAGCCGCATTATTAAGATTGGTCCGCGGTCCCCGTAGTCATTTTCAAGAAACGATACCTTGTAACGGAGATTCTCAGGAATAGACTTGAATGTGCAAACGAAGAAACGTTACTCGATGTAAGAATATAAATGACGCAAGACCTCTTTCCTTAGATATATTTTCTCACACTTTCAATACAAAAAATCATATGTCTATTTCTGTCTTTAACGATTGTAATACTTTGTATTTTAATAATAATAAAATAAACTAAATTTGAGTAAACAATCTTAATAATAATGTAATAAAGTTATTATTTAATTAATAATTTTATTTAATATATAAAATTTTATTTACAATTATATCTATATTTTCTACATTTTTAAATGTAACCATTTATTTTAAAAATTTAGATAAAAAGGGAATAAAAATTAAAATAAAAAATTATGTTATTCTTGACAAATATATCTGAATAAGCTTCGTGCATGCCTTCTTCATTCATGAGTGACAGATTATCATAAGATTGGAGTTCTCTTTCTTAAATTACTATACTGTTAAATTGATTTTAAAGATAATTCTCTAGAGTTTCTTAAATTCTTAAATTTGAATATCTTGTGAATTTAGGTAGATGTCTTATGAATAGAGGTTATATCCTTTCTTTGTTCCCGTTTCCTCGCATCCAACAATAAGTCAACTTGATAAACGAAAAAAGTGTATGTGATTGATGATTTTAATTAAAAAATTTCCATAATACTATGTTTATAGAAAGCTATTTTTCAAAAAATTTTATACTACTGGGTATCATATTGTAATTACAGAAAAAATGAGAGAAAAAGATACATTTCATAAAAATACATTCAGTAAGAAATATAAATATACTTTAAAAGCTCATTAGAGATGTGACTAAAAAATGCAAGAAAAAATTATATTGTAAAAATACAAATAGTACAACTTATCAATTGTTATTAGATTAAAAATTTAAGATATATAAGTTCAAGTTGCTGAGTTGACATGCATACAACTAGAGTTTATATAATATATTGGAAAAAGAGACTGGTTGCATTAATTGGAATTCTGGTTGAAAATCAGAATTTTCTGATTGAATCTATTATGATTCTAGTTGAAATAATTGAATTCTGACTGATATGGTCAATATCTTCCAATTTGTTCATTTTGAACCAGAAATTTTTTTCAGTATAATATTTCTTGTCGACAAAACCTTAGGTCTTCTCGAGTGGACAGTAGTCGATACATATAAAAATGGCTGTTAAATTTCACAAATGGCAAAAAGGAAGTTTACAGTACATCTACGCGATCGTTCTTCTTCGCTTCGTAATTCCAACAGAAACCGACCCAGATCTGGGATACCCTTCGACCTCCACCAACCGTTGGATGTCTATGGAGAGTCACGAAGTCGACTACTCGACGAAGGAAAGAGAAGCAGCCGGTTGAGATCTAAGAGACCAACGCGACTCGAGGCGGACCAACTCGAAGATGGATTCAGGTTGATGAAAAACATATCTCCCGCAGATTACACGGATTCCAAGTTTATTTCGTGCGAGACGAATCCCTCCGAGAGTCTGCTAAAAATTGTGAAATTACACGAAGTAAAGGAGGTACTTAGTTATATAATTATAAAGAGACGTTCAAGTGTGAGTAATGCAAGTATGATGAAATAAAATTAATGTAATAGGTTAAACTTCATTTAATGATTGAGAAAGGAATTAATTGCTAAAAACAAAAAAGGAGAATCAGAATTATTAGAATAAAATAGAATTTCCGTCTAGATAAAAATTTGATTATTATACAGCTTATTTGATCTAATTCAAAAATTAGAATTGAATTTTATTCTCTATATTTGATCCAGCTTAACTATCCTGATGTTTCGCTGGCGGGACACGTTGAAAAGTGTCGGAGAAACATCGAACTTAGCCGGTGTAAGCGAGAAAGTTCGAGCTGTTCGATCTACTCCGATAGTTTGAAACTACTCCGAAATACCAGTGGAGTATCAGGAGGTTACGTTCAAACAACGAACAACATCGAGCCAACATAGATTCGAAAGGACAGGGAGAAGGAAACCGATCTCGTCATCGACAGGCGAGTCCTTCATGATCGACTTTTATCGAGAGATTGCAGATGTGTTTGATATTGAATAAAGGTGAGAAAGACAGAACGAGAGAAATAGAGCAAAAATCGAGGAAGGAGATGAGAGGAAAGGAAGAAAAAAAAGACAATAAAGATGACGTTGCACCGAGTCGCGGCATCTGTCCTAGGAAGAGATGGAACAGCTGTGTCCGAAGGAGGTGAAGTGGGT
>NW_017259576.1:2733901-2751428 GCF_001594045.1 Atta colombica | reverse complement strand
GGGGAGAAAAAAAAAAAAAAAAAAAAAAAAAAAAAAAAAAAAAAAAAAAAACGAAAGAAGACGTAAAGAGAGAAGAATATGAGAGAAGAAGAAATAGATAGTTGGATAGAGGAAAAAGGTAGAGGCGAAAGGAAACGAGTCTCTAGCCGCGATGGGCTCTGAGTCCGAAGTGGATAAAGAGAGAAATATGGACAGCCATCGGCGAGGAGAAAAAGACAGACAGGGCGGGAGCGAGAGAAAGGGGAGGAGAGGGCTGCGTTGGAAAGGGGCGATAAAGGGGCATGGAAAAGGAGCTGGCAACGCCGCTCGGTCGATAGAAGAGTGGGACCTGCGACGTGGCAACGTCGCGAAACGTCTGCTTTAATGCAGCGGTTCTCATCTCGCGTATATATTCTGTTGTTTTTCATATCAAATACAATGAAATTAGAGACAACGTGGCTGTTGTCAGAATTAGAATCATGGTATATAAAGAATTTAAATAGAATTTAAATAGAATTTAAAAACTTAAATAATATATGAATCAATTAATTATAGTTAAATATTTTTGAGAATGCTAGGTTAGGTCTCGACCTAAGTTCTTCTTGGAAAATGCCCGATTGCGATTAGTTTCATTGTTTAAATTTTTTGTATTTATGGTTCTTGTTACAATTAGATTACGCACGAAATATACATTCGTATTTCATACAAATGAATACCACTCATAAAATATTTTAATCACGAATGTGATTCAAACCTCAGGAGAGGAATATAAGATTCATCTTTTTTGCATGGCTTTAATGATAATTTTGGCTGTTTCAGTATATTTAGTTAATCAAGAATGGTAATTTTGATCAATTTTCTGTAGAAAAATCACAAATTAAATAAAATTATCTTTTACTTTAAAAAAAAATTAATCAATGAAAGTAAATTAGTATTTTTTAAATAAAATCTACAAGATAAATTTACAACATGTGTTAAACATTTAAAAGTTGTAAAAAGGATAATATTTTATAAGTTTTTGCTAAGAAAGAATTTGGAAAATTACTCCATACAACAAAAATACTGAAGCAACTCTTAATGTACAGCGAAAACTTGCATATCAAAAGCTTATAAAATATTATCTTTTTTTTTACAGCTTTTAAATTCTATTTATTATTAATGTACTTATTTCTATTTATTATTAATGTACTTATTAGATTCATTTTCTTATAAGATTTCCAGATTTATTTTGCGCGCAAAGTCATACGTAGAATGAAAGTACCGTATATATAAAAAACTAAACTTTCAAAGTGCGCAGACGTTGTGGAGCTTCAAGAAGCTTGAAGACGTAGAAATATTCTAGGAAACCGACCGGCTCTGCGGTCGGGTTTGCGAGTCTTTCGAGCCAGAGTCTTTTTTGCCGGACCGGTTTGCGAATTGCAGTCCGAACTTTTCCGTATACAGGACGAGGCACGGAGAAGATAGCGATTGGGCGTGGCGGCGATGTACGTAATAATTCGTCTTAAATGGGCATAATTGAGAGTGAGTGATTAAAAAAAAAAAAGAAGTATTCGAAGTATTCACAAAGCGCGACACGCGCGGCTTTGAGGACAATCTGTTTTATACAGCCGAACCGATATTCCGTTTTGCATGAAACAGTTAAATCATACGTGACGCAAATTGACACGCGGCTTTGAACTCCGAATATTCGTATGACTGTGTATACTGGATTGTGATAATTTAAACTCGGCAAATTCTGTGAAATTTTAAATACAGACTTAAAATAGTAATATAATATTGCCTTTACACGTACTTCAGAATGACCCAATTATTTTAATATTTTATTATATTGTTCTTTTCATGCTTTTATTATTCTTTTATAATACAATTTTGATAACATTGAGGATAATTTCTATAAAAAATAAATTTCAATTTAAAATCGTTTAACCGTATTAATATAAAAATTTTCACATTTATATAATACTGCTTTTATATATTTGGATCTATATATTAGCATATTTAAAACTCTACATTTATAAATTTAACGTATTATACGAACGTTTTAACATTAAATATAATAATGCAATAGAATAAATTTTTGTAAAATAAGTGTTATGGAAATATATAATTTCTTTTCTTGTAGGCTAGAAATTAAATATTCCTTCTATAACAAATAATATAATTATAATAATTTTTTATATAATAAAACCACAAATTTTCGCAATAATGCAAATAATTAAAAAATATAAATATGTTATAAATATGTTATATAATTGAAAAATATATTAATACATATAATTCAAAATAAATATTTTTGTAGCTGCATGAAATACATTTCATGCAGATTTATTAAACACATATTATACAAGTAGTATATTTTAATATTACATCATATATTTTAAAAATATTATCAGATACATGTTTAATTACGAAACAATAAAATATTAAATAATTATTAAAGTTATTAATCATGTATAGACATAAATAATTTACATATTACAGTTGTTTATATTTTACAACTATTGTCATTTCTATATGCATTTTTTATCGAGTATTTAATGTGCAACTGTGTAATTGCAGTAAAATGTGCACGGTCATTCAGAATACATTCTCTCCCTCTCGTCTGAAAAATAAATAATTTATGAATGAGGAATGGCCGACTGTCGGCACCTCTTGTGTATATCTAAGTGTATGTCTCAGAAATGTGGTCGAACATAAAAAAGGGAAGGTAAGCATACAAGTTATATACAGGAAATACATAATTCTAAATAAGTTTCGCAGATGTTTGCAATTGTACCGTGTAAAAACCAAAGGCAGTTTGAGATCTTCGTCAACATGTGAAATGTAGTAGCTCTCATGGAAAATATCATCTGCTATTGTGTAAGGGGCAGTGCTATTCTGCATTAACGCATTATGTTTCATATGTTGATATTGAACCGTTCTCTGTTCTCTATTCCCTATTCCTTTTATTCTTTTTATGCAGCCCTGTGACTGTAAAAATCATGCAGAAATCTCTACGATATTTGTGAAAAAGATCACTAGAGAGAATCAAATAAAAAATAAATAACAAAAGAAATTAATATATATCCAATCAATATATATCCAATTAACATCAATTTTAGGAATAATTCTTACTAGAAAAACAATATGGCAATAAAGGGGAAAGACAATTTCATATTCAATCCATCCTCATTGAACAAAGTAAAAACTATAGCTGATGAGCATTTTATATCTTTAATGGAGATAAATTTAAACACGATACGAGCTTCTTTTCGTTCCTAACATTCGTCGTACGTTGTCGCCATTGATATCAAATCTCCCGGAAGAAGTCGGTGAGAACGTAGCCAATGCGGCATCACGAAGATGTTGAAGATTCAGACCGGCGCTTAAATTAAATTTAACACAGCGTGCGACGTCGACGTAAGCTCGTCTCGCTCCCTTTTTCCTTATATTTGTTCGTTATTCCCTTTTACAGGATAGTTTCTGATGGTTCGTGTAACTCTCAGGAAAGTCCCGGGGAATCCGAGGAGTTTTTATCGTCGAGTATGTCGGGAGGAGCGGAAGAGAGATCTTGGGATGGATGTTGAGGATATAACAGCGCGCCACTTTTTTGCTGTAGCTAAATCATCTTTAGAAATTTTTGCAAGCTCTCTTTGTCCCTGCGATCGTTCGTCAGGATTTTCAGGATGCGTGACGAAGAGATCTCTCATTCTTTCGCGAACTTCAATGATTCGTGACATCCAATAATGTATGGTCGATTTCTTTATTCGTAAGAATACTAGCTCATTTGTCGAAGATTTCGCATAATATATCGAATATAAATTGTAATCGCGTCAAAAGAGACTTTATAAATTCACACGTTGCTCAATAAATGTAAAAAAAAAGAGAGAAAATTGTTATGTCGTTCCGTAATAAAGCTCCTTGATTATTCAAAACCGTTCAGAATCATAAGAACGTTCATTTTATATCTCTTAATGAATTTCTAATTGCAAGATAATAACGCATAATTACGATGTATTTGCTCGAAAGATTGCGCGTAGCGGAATTCAGTTGAAATTCCCAACAGCAAATATTAATTATTGTGTAACTATCTCAGCTGATCGAGAAAGTTTGTTTCTATCGTGACAATTTCTCCCTCCTCTCTCCTCTCTCTTTTATCGACTTATGCCATTCACCTATGTACATGAATTGAAAATATCGGCTTTGTAAACTAGTTCAATATTAAGATATTAGATAAACACGTTTTATTATCTATAAATACGTTATTATATATAATTAAAACAATATATATTTTACGAGAAATAAAACTGTGTGATAATTTAATAATAATAACTTTGTAAAAAGACCTGTTTCCTGGAATAATTATTTTGTCTTTATTTTGTTTTGATTAATAAATGGTTAAACGATAGCAAAGATAAAGAGGCTCGTTTTGTTAAAGAAGAGATACAGAATTATAGAATCTATCTTTTTTATATTCCGAATTTACTACAGTACTTCTTCCTCTCCCTTTCCTCTCTCTTTACAGTCCTCTGTTTATCTAGATAAAACGTGAATCACTTTAAGAGAGCGATAACAACATACATGTAGACCACCGATATGTAACACTGGTTGAGAGAATTGATAACGACCATTATTTTCGTGAACTTCGCAGTTTCAATTGTAATAGTAGTATCATTTTTTTTTCGTGACGTTGTTATATGATAAAATGCATTGGTGATAAAATGCATCATTATTGTGTATTTCGAAGCATTCATCTGAAATGTTTACTCGTATTAACATCGCTAAATATCAAGAAACAATATCCTCTACTAAATTTTTATTTCCTTCAATGTATGAGTGATTAACTGTTTTTTAGAAAAAATTTAAATTTGCTGTCGCTTCACATACTTTCGAGGAGCTGCGTATTTTTGCAAATTTTGTAATTTATTGATATCGATATACAATATAAGATAAGAACTTGAACGTACACTAGTAGTTTTTAATGTATTTTAATGTATCTTCAAAAATTTATACCAAATTATGATATCGATTAATTATTTGTTATATTATCATTAGATATTCTCTTTGCTCAGCTAAATTATATTTTAACTTTTTAATTTATATAATTTTGTTTTCGTATGAAAGAAAAATTTTTAGTATTTATGACTATAATTGTATGATAAAATAATTATGGTTAGGAACTCCGTTTTTATAATTATTAGAGTGCTAGTAATAATTATATTATTATTTGGTAGTAAGTAATAACAATTACATTATTATATGATAATAAATAATAACAATTATATTATTATTACTTACCAAAAAGAATATATGATTTTCCCCAAAAACGGCTATAATTTTATACAACCATATATTCTTTTTGACATAGAACTATAATAAACATAATTATATTATTATACTAATGTTATAACAATAATAAAAATGAAACTCGATCGTATAATACTTTCCATACAATCATAATTATTAATACAAAATCTTTTTCTCTTAGAATACATAATTTTCTTATTGTACTATCAATATCGACATTACACACAAGTCTTGTATAAATATATATATGTAATGTGTGTATATATATATATATATATATTCCACATATAAATAAATCGCAATTATTATTCGTGGTTTATTGTAAAATTATAACTGTACATAATTTTTTGAAGCAATTTACATGACTCTGCAATGGCAGTAATGCGTAAAAGTAACAATTCTATTCTCCATAAGAAAAACATTTAAATTAATAAAGCGAACAAAATTTTTATATTCTTAGGAATACGAAAAAATAGTAAATTTATATTTTTTTTATTTAATAATTATTTATTAATTTTATTTAATAATTGTATAGATTACTAATGTTGATTCTCATGTAAGACGTTAAATAAAGTCAGAAAAAACTGATCACATATCGCGTAATATAAGGTTACCTTATTCAGTATTGTACAATGACAATATATTAATTTTTATGACTGGATAACAACTCTTTCGTCGACCATTGCAATGCGATATTTGCTCTTTGCATTTTTTATGATGTCGATGTGAACAATTTGTGTCACTTGAGAGCGAATCTATGGCCTAGCATGTATAAATAGACACTAGAAAAATATGTACGTCTGATAAATATTTCTTTACACTCTATAGTATGAATTGTAGAACAGTAACAATGTCATAAGTCAAGAAAATATTCTCGCGATATAAAATATAGTCCTTTTGTAAAACATTTCACTTTCGATTTTCACAAATTAATAAGAATTTTCACGATTTAATAAGAATTATGTTTAAAATTAGATTGATCGACAATTTTTTCATTCGATCGTGCACCTGCAAGGCTTAAAGAACATTATAATAATATTCGAACTTTACAAAGCTATATACGCAAAGGGAAGTTGCTGGCCCACCGAAAATAGCATGTGAATGGTCAGCACAAAATCCTCCTCTTTTCACAATTTTTTTCACTGCTCAAGCACGGTTTTTACGAGCGATCGTCGACCTTTTTATTCTGGACTTATAAAAGAGCCCCGCGGCGAACCGAAGATACGCAACGCTTCTGGGATTTGACGGGCAATCTCGCGTTATCCATCCCCGACCAATAAAATACATTTGCATGGTGACAAATGTTCCTGTGCACAAATGTTCCTTGCGGGGGAATCGACTCGTGTGACGTGACAGAGTTAATATCGGATGTAAAATTTTATGTCTCGATTTTCTCCGTTGAATAAAATTCGGGTCTCTTGTTTCAGCGCGACATGTAACTTGTATGAGAACCACCATCAT
This sequence comes from Atta colombica, assembly GCF_001594045.1. NCBI lineage: Eukaryota > Metazoa > Arthropoda > Insecta > Hymenoptera > Formicidae > Atta > Atta colombica. The sequence goes on along the minus strand of NW_017259576.1, from coordinate 2,744,702 downwards.
ATGGATAATTAAAAGATATTAGAAATGCAATGTGTCAAAATTATAGTACACGTTCTATATTCCTCCTCTTTCGTGTTTCCATAATATGATGTCACATGCTATAAGTTACGTTCTTATTTGCATCGCGATATAACAATCTCAAATTTTAGGAAAATGTGTTAGTTAAGGCTTGTCAACGACAGCAAGAGGTAAACTCAAAAGAAGCTGCTCGCGACAGTAGACGGCCTGTTTATCGTTTTTTTTTCTGTTCTTTTAGAAGGTATACAAAGAGAAGAATATCTCGGCATGAGATCATTGTAGTTCGCCGTTGTATTAACATTACACGCATGTATACTTATTTCTTAATCTTTTCGCGGAGTGGAAACTCCTTTGGAAATTATGCAATTTACAGTAGAAATTTAGAAACGTTTCTACTCCCGTAGATTTTAATGCCATCAGTCCTTCATATCGAATGCGAATAAGTGTGTAATGAACATCCGATAAGCGTACCGCGAGTGCAATGTTAACTGTGCGATATGCTAATCGACAAAATAGACTTTGCTATTGTAAGAACACCTGGCACAGTGTCAGCTTACCGCTGTCGAGGTGACGACGAAATGTTTCTATTTCGCTGTCGTATACGTGAACGAGGGTGCGCCACAAAGATACGAAGAAGGGCAATGAACTGAACGCATCGCGTGTCCAAAAAGGCCACGCCGCATTATGATGGCGGCGAAGTTTATCTATTGCTGTACGTCTATCCGTAAATATATTTCTATTACGAAAATGTTAGGTTTCAATAAAAATGCTAAAAGATATAAATATCATCATTAATGTAACGTACTGTCAACAAAAATAAAATATTACTGTCACGCGCATGTGTCTAATTATGAATATATCTTGAAAAAGAATAAACGTTTTATGATGTTTAAAGTAGCTTCATTATCAATATTATCATTATATAAATATTATATACTGTTTTAATAAAATCAAAATATAAAAGAATTGACACACACAATTGTTATATAAATAACTTTTTGTTATATATACGTAACATCTAATTTAATTATAATAACATTGATGCGAGCTCACGTGAGGGAAATAAATTCACTCGAAAAGCATTTACTCCTTCAAGATTTAATTTGTTTCTAAAATGTCAAACATTAATTTTTTAATTATATGATACAAACGTCGGAACGATTTGACTTTGAAGTTCAAAGTATATAATTAAAGAAATAAGCAACGTCAAGAGGAGCTATGAAATTCAAATAAATTCAAATACGACACGCCCGAGTCGCAGACTTCAGAATCTCTCGTGATTCCTCGATGTCTCTGGGAGCACTCACCTTGTTTCCATACCAGAACCCGCAAGGATGTCACGCTGCGCGCCGTACGCAAAACGATGTTCCGTGGAAGGCGGTGGCGCAGGACGTGTCCGCGGCACTCCTTCAAAGTGTCGTCGACGCTGACGATGCTGTTGGTAGTGATGCGGTTGTTGATGCTGCGGTTGTTGATGTTGCTGCTGCTGCTGTTGCTGCTGGTGGTGATGATGATGGACGACTGACGGATTAATCTGGATGCGGTGGATCGCGCTTGGCACCCTCCAGCAGAGCACATATGGAATCACGAAGTCAGGCTTGACCTGCACCAGCGGCAGCAGGCGATATTCGATCTCGCGTGGATTAAAGGACACCGATCGCCTGTTCGTATTACTGCTCGACCCGCGCACCAGAAGACGACCCTCTCCACGGAGGACGTTGTAGTTGCGCCAGCCAAGGTCACGGGGTAACATGTCACGAGGACATCCCTGCCAACCACGAACTACCGGCTCCTTGTACGTCTCGCCATAATGTCAAGGATGTTTCTCTCGTTCTTCACAGAGAAGATCTTTAAGGCGTAAACTTGTTTTATGCGACGATATATCTCTTGATCAATGTCGCTAGATTAATCGAGAAGATGACTGTCCATTGCCATAAATAGAGGATTCCCTTCGCTTATGATAAGATATACCGTATATAATTGGGCAAAGAGGCAATGCAGAAAACTGCTACAAGTTGCTTGCTTGTGATTACACAGGCAGCTTGTTTAAATTCACTTGGCAATCGATAGAAGCTTCGTGTATTCGCTGTGTACTCGCTGCCACTGAGAGACGAGGCACTTTGTCGCACACAGGAATATCCGCGATAACGAAGCAATGCGAAACTTCTAAGGGCGAGTCTCGATTTATTGTTTCTTTTTTTTTTCGGATCGTGGATTCGATTAAGGTTAATTATTTTAACGTGTTCGCTCGCGAATAATGCCGGGCGTACCAGACGGGCGAGACTGGACTCGGGAGCGTCATCCTCGAGCGGCGAGCGCGTGTGCTTGCGAGGAAATTCGGGATCACTGGGAGGACCGGGAGGGCGGCGAGACAAGCGCCCGGCACTCCCTTCTCGCGCGACAGCACTCCGACCTTAGCATCGACTTCCACGACCGGAGCCGAACGGTGCGAGAGCGAACGAACCCAACGAACGAACGGACGTAGAACGAAAGGCGAGAGAGGAACGCAGCCCCCAAGGATCTCCGCAGCGCGCCACGAATTTCAAACTGGGCTGCGCGCGCAATTTACGTGCCTCAGGGCTGTCTCAAAGAAAGACCGTCGCGAGAGGGGTGTCGGCCGGCATCCAAAAAGGTTCAACGACTTCTGGTGTCTTCGATTTTTCCATCGAATTTTTCAAACGATTTTATGAATATTAAAGTTATATATGATATTTATAATAGACTCAAGTAAGATCTCAAAAAAAAATTAATGTTGGCAAAAATTAATGTTGGATGTGATTATTATTAACTAATTTTGTAAATAAATAATAAATTAGATGTGCTGTCGAATGAATTGTCGACGTACGTTGATATTATCAGTCGATAATAATATCAGCTTTTCTATAAATTTGATGACTTGAATAATCTTTTAATATCTTTTAAATAGTTGTTCAGTTAGATTTAGAAGTTTTAGATTACATTCGCACAGCAAATAAGCAATAAGATCCCACGGCATTTATATTTATACGATTACAATCGAGTTGGATCCGACGACATGAAACAATATTCAATTAGAAAACGCCATACCTGATTAATAAACATCAGTAAAAGATAGTTGTCTATAATGTATCATTCAAAAGATATTTAACTTGACCTCACAATAAACGCTCTATCACCTAAGCGACGGGATAATTAAATGACTCGATCTGCCAAGACGTTAAAAGAGACTGCCAAGTCGAGAGACGATAAAACCGCGTACAGCTAGTAGCTGATGTCAATTTAACAAGTGTCTAAATGCCAGTTCAGAAGTCATCGTCTTTCGCCGACGAAGATAAAAAATTTCTTATTAGTTATTCTTGCAAAAGACTTCTAGTAGAAAGCTCGTCAAGCCTGTATTAGATTAGGTATAGATTAGAGATTGAGGAGATTGCGAGTCGGAGATTAGAATTCAACCAATTAGAACAAAATGGATTAAAATTAAAATTATGATTGATCGAATTCTAATCTTCAATTCTCAATCTCTAATGCGTAGTCTGATGTGGGCTTTAGATGAAACGCGTATGCAGGTGAGAGGCGGCCTTCTTTCGCAGATTCCCCTCTTTCTTTATCGCTTGTTTTTATCGGTTGCAATCGTGTCATCACCGTTATTATGACTCCACCGACACTTAATACCGCACGTTTTTTTGTTGCCTGCGTACATTTTTATTTTACATCGATGCTTTTCACGCGAATGCAATCGATCCGGGACATAGATATGGCAATTTTCCATTGCTATTACAAGACATTAAAGAGATGCTGAAAAAGATATACAAAAAAGGTAAATAAGATAAAGTGTTCAGTCTCTGTTTGGAAAACAGATTATATTGTTCAGATAATTTTAGTTCGCTATAAATCTATGTCAAAAAAAAACATTAAAATTTCAATCTTTAATTTCAAATGATTTTTAGAAGATTGTTGAAAACCAAAGGTTGAAGAGAAAATATATTCCATAAAATTGTTAGACGCTGATTTATAAAAGATTTTATAAAAATTCAAGTTTTGTTAAACATTATTAACCATAAACACTACTATATAACTTAAGAGTACTTAATAATTTACTGAAGATCAATATTGCTTTTCAGGTAGGGAAATAATATGTACAATATTAATTTTACGACGATTTTCGATCGGCCGGTTGCAATTGCCGTTTAATCAGCATCGGTAGCGCCGCTAATGAGCACGAATCAGCCATGAAATCTCGATTATACGGTTATGTGTATCCGCGGTGCCGTTAGCCCGATATCTTTCCGCCCGGAATGACACTGCACCTGCACCGGGCGACGCGGTCAAAACACTTGAAAATTCCGCAGGGGAGGGTCGGAGAGGTTAAATGATCGCGAAGGTCGTTTGCACCTGCTTGCATCGACCCTCTCGTCATGCAACTCCCGCAGGTGCATTGGAGACGCATCAAGGACACCTCGTGGCTTAACGAGTTATTTTTGTTCCTGTTTCGTATAATATCGTCAAGAAATACACACATCGTTTTCATAAAATTTGTATACCAGCAATGTAGGAATATGTTCAATAACTATACATAGACTGCTCCCCTTTTGATGGCACAGTTGACACAAATACTGTTTTATTTTTGTTATCATTGAATAAAAGCATAGAATGATGTTTGTGTCGACTGTGTTTCTTAAAAGGAAAATGAAAAATATTAGAATTGGAAACGATTTTTTCTCAATGACAATTTGATTTTTATATTTTCTCGCAGGTTTCTGAAAAAAAATATAGTCAATTTTAATAAATATTTGTTAAATATAAAGATATATTTATTTGATACAAGAAATGTTAATTTGATTTAATAATCAATTTTTGTATTGAACAAATATTCATTTATTATAAATAAATGTTCAGTTGGTAGTATTGAACTAAATATTTATTAAAATTGTTTATATTTTTTTCTCAGTATAAGATTTTATACAAAATATTCGTGGCTGACGTAATGATCTCGATAGAATATGCACTACTATAGGTTTAATAGTACTACTATAGTAGTCCTGATTAAACTGAAATGCGAGTATCAAGTATCACTTCATAATATCACGTACGCGATTAATCAGCTTTCGATAATATTAGATGTATATATACATATATACGTATATGTATAAACATATATATATACATGTATATGCACAGTATACTAGGTTTAATTAACCGCTTAATTGATTAATGCATTAATCAAGACAGAATTACATAGCTTACGGAACATTGCGTTGTAATTCTCATTAAGTAATATTTATTTATTTATTCATCGGTTAATAAATATCTATATCAACTTAAATGTCGATGCATGCAATTGTCATATTATCTACTATATTTGTCATTAAATATCTCCAATAGGATTAAACACGCTATGATTGAGCAAAATGACATATATAACTGTTAATTTTTCGATCTAACATTCACCTTTCTCGCGGAGAAAAGGACACACTGAAACACACACTGAAAAAAAATATAGTCAATTTTAATAAATATTTAGTTGAATACTGCCAATTAAATATTTATAAAGATATTTTTATTTGATAAAAGAAATGTTAATTTAATTTAATAATCATTTTCTTTATTGAACTAAATATTTATAAAAATTAACTATATTTTTTCTCAGTGCACTAAATGAATTTCAAGGATGCTTCTTTAATTTTTCTCTCACGAGAAACAGATCAATCATACTAATAAGAAATCATACTAATAATTAAGACCACCACCTGCGCATGTAATTCTAAAAATCAAGAAGTCATATATCTAGAAATATAATATTTTATTATATTCTAATCTTTTTCTAGATAAAATTTATATAAACGTCTTTTATCTTTATTAAGAATTTGCAATAATAAGATTAATTCATTTACACTTAAGAAAAATCAGTTTTATATTCTTCGAGGATGAATTTCTTTGTAATGTTCGTGCGATTGAAAAATATAAACGCGGGTCTTGTAATTTTTAAATAGATAAATGATTAAAGATATGTAGTTGTGGTAGGACTTCATCTCCCAACTAAAACAAAATTTTTTTTGGGAGTATTCTGAGTAACCTCAAAAAATTAATTTTATATATAAAAACACAAAGAAATTCATTCTCAAGGAATGTAAAATTGATTTTCCTTAAAAGTAAATCAATAAATCTTGTTATTACAAATTCTTAGTGAAGATAAAAAACGTTTATATAAATTTTATCCAGAAAAAGATTACAATATAATATTGTATAATATTGTATCTAGATATATTTAATTAAAAAATCGGTTCGAATATATTTCATGTATAAATGTTATAAAAGTAATATATACGTTATTATAATATATCACATTGCGAGTTTCGTGTTCCACACCCCAATGATCCTAGTGAACGAAAACTCGATATGTCACGATTCGCAGATACAGCGTGTACTGTAGTGACCTTCGTCGGCGATCGGAAAAGCGATCGATCATATCGTTGCAGAAGATCGAGAGTATCTCCCTTGTCCGGCAATGTGGATTTGATCGACGCTAGGTCGGAGGCAATTCGCAATTATCGGTTATGGTAAGAAATTAATTGGCAAGAAGATCGCGGCAGTCGATAGCGATCTCGAGTCGGAATCGTGATAGGCACACGATCGTGGGCATCCTTTCCAATGCCGGGCGCGCGAATCGCGAAATGCGGGGACGATTTTCAATTATTGCCACGGGAAAATGCACTCGGTCGTGGCAGCCGTTTATTACTGACGGTTGGCATTCCCCATGTTCCAACGTACAATAAATTTCCACCGATTGCAACCGGTAATGCGCGGCGTTCGCTTGTTGATGGGGCAATAATTATGCACGACGGTATCGCCGGCTGATAATTTATCGCGGGTTAATTTGGCATGCATTTCTTCGGAAAGGCACTTGCAAGTGTACGCATGCACGACCTGCATGTCGAATCTTGATACGGCGGCATCAATCGACGTCTCCGTATCGGAGTGAATCAATTTTTCAGTTGCCGTTAGCGTAGTGGAATAGAGTTATTGCGAGTAATTTGTCAATAAGAACGATGTTAACTCCGTATCTTTCTCTTACGTAGACTCGTGTTAGCGAAATTGATTTGTTTTCCATTAATTACATTGACGTAAAATGCGCGAAATAGATGTAGAAAAAAATTAATCTTGAACAAATAAACACAAATATGCAATTATCCGTAAAAGCTAATTTTCTCGTTTTTGTATTGGTCTTCTTTAAAAGCATATCTAGAACTACGAACAAACATTCAAATTAACATTTAAATTATTGTAGTCCATCGTTATAACGAAGGAAGTTCATGAAATAATACTATTCATAAGGCTTTCTGAAAATTTTATCAATAACTTGAACACAATGCCATCCCTTACGTATGAACGAAAAATATTTCCAATTACATTCGGCTAATTTATTTCGCCGTTGCAACTCGTATATTGTATGAAGTATGCGTTGATAAAATCAATCAGGTTTTTCGCCGTAAGTCACATACGTATAATAAAAGTCAGAAATAATAATAATAACAATAAAAAAAGAAATTACGATAAAAGCAAGATAATTACTAATACTAATACGTCTTCATTAACTATCTACCATTATTTCTGCTTCAGACCGGCCCTGTATAACGAAATTAATGTTAATTATCGTACAAATAGAACGCGTCGTGGCGCGTATGTAATTACGGTTTTAACTAAATTTCGATGAGGTAGATAACGCGAGTACACGGCATGCGTGATGGAAGCATGCATACGGTTTGTAAATGGTCCCCGTTAGAAACGCGCGGTCGATTCTACGGTAACAACGTCGGCAATATGATAAATGCTCTATAACGCACAGGCCCAACCCCTTTGACATTTACCAGCCGGGACAAAATTCAAGGGTTCCATTATATATGAAGCGTATACGTCAATGAACCTGCCTCAAGTATATGCTAACGCACGCCCGTTTCTCGCGTTTCCCGGTTTTCCGCGACGTTAACCGATTCTTAAACACGCTCGTGGAAATTGCAGAAATATTTTCTCTCAAGTGTGTTTCGCAAAGTTCGCTACCGTAATTACGCTAAACTGCAGCCAGCGGCCCGTATCAATGTAAAGCAGATGAATCCAACTCTTTTGAAGGAGAGCTTCTGTGAAAGCTTGCGAATAAACCGACTGTATACGACGATATAGCAACATCGCTGGGGGATGTAATTATTACGCCTCGTTGCATTCCTTCATGCAAATTGGTATTTCTTACAAAACATCGTGCTACTTATGTGTTGATCTGTTTGTATGATAGGGTATTATATTTAAATCAATTTTATTAAGAAACGAGAGACAAACGTCGAAACGATTTATATTTTTACAATGCTACATCGATAAGTTTATTAAAAATATTATAATACATTGTAAAATATTTCTTGAAAATGAACGAATCAGAAATTTCTGAAATTTATCTTAAATTTATTAGAATTCTAGTTGAGATAACCGGAATTCTGGTTGATACAATATTTCTGGTAAAATCTACTAAAATTCTTATTTATATTTTTATCAGAATAATTATATTAATCAGAATTCTGATTCGTTTGTCTTTCACCAGAATTACTATTTAATCCAACCAAACCATCTTTCTCAGTGCATGTTTTGTCATGTGGAGCTCGCGATACGAACAATATATTTTAATTATCACATATATCGTCGATGAAAACAAAATAATTATATTAAAAAACAAATAAAAATCACCATTTGCTTTTTGAGGATAAAATGATCATCACGCGATTCGCAGTGGGGAATGCGAATAACAATAAGGGGCGGGGGACGCAATATAATCTGCATGCCGGACGCTACCATTGAAACGTGATGTCCTTACGAAACAATCGTTGTCCTTGCCTGATGTTGGGTGCAACACGCAAAGCGAAATTCGCTGATAAACACGCGCGCGGACTTGTATCGCGGAATACAGAAACGCGACGCGTGGAAAATACCGTACCGCCCTCGACAACGATTGATTATTACGCCCAGGCTCGGTCGTTTCCGTAAATACATTTTATATCAAAACATTTTGTCGATACACCTGGCATAGATCAAATGAAATCGTCCTTCATCCGCATCATCGCACGTGTCCCGTTACTAGTGTTCGCGGTTTGGTTTCGTCTGGCTAGTTATATCAATCTCGGTTAACATGTTCGTATTGAAGTTCTCGATGAGCATCAATGTATGATACATGCAAACTATAATAATTGCCGTTAAAGCTCGCCGTGTATATATGTATCTATAATTATAGAAAATGTATTTATGATACACATGATACGTATGTTTGTTGCATCGGTCAAACTCGGATAATATCATCAAACTGCATACGCAACAATCTATATCTGTATCTCTTATTTAAATTTAGCCTGTTAACGTTTACTTTCACATTTAACTGCGTTACAATATTGTGGAATTTATAGCGTACACGCGGGTGATTATTGCGCGCGCGCGCGAATACCCGTAACGATTCGGAACAATTCGAATATCAATAGCATCCAGAAACTCGTCCGGCGTATGATGAAGCGCTCGTTAAAACTTCCGAAAAAAATTAAGCCGGAGTGGCGAGCGCGGAATTTTTCGTCGAGGGGCACCACTGACGGCCCTGCGGGCGTCGAGCCCCCCCTCCCCCCCCTCCGCACCCTTCGCCTCTCGTCAAGGGCGACTCGTGTCGTCGAAAGAATCCTCGCACGATCATTGGTTCACGCGATCGCATGCGCGTCACTGAAAAGCATCCCTATCGATCCGTCGCGCAAAGCTCTCCTCCACCCTTTCCTCAACCATCTCGCTCGCTCGCACCCCGTTCGTTCGTTCGTTCGCCCTCGCTCCCTTTCGACGAGGGCGCGCAATCGCGCACGCAAGATCCCCGACGATTACGACATGGACCACACTGCGCCGCCGTTGCCGACGGCCTTCGTCGTTCGTTCGACCGACCGACCGACCGCGCTCCGTTGGCCGTGCTTAAACCCTTAACCCATTAAAACACACTGGTCGCTTTAATTGTCACGGTCTTTTGCACTTAGCGCCGTCTTGCACGGTACAGTTGCGACATATTTAAAATTGGTGCCAAGATTACGAAAATCGTTCAAGACATCACGCTTGCGAATGGAGTGCGGAACTTCGTATTCAAGCATACATCTTCCCTCCTTTTAGTTTTCATGGATAAAAATGTTTTGACAATACTCTTAGGATCTTTACGTTTCAACATTTTTTGAATTAATTCAAAAGACTAATTTTTTTATCAGCTCAGTCTGTTTCGTTGTAAACAGAAATTATGATAATGGGTAGAACTCGTTTAGCGTGACAGATCGTTCGTTTTGTATTGAATCTCTTTTCATCGTAGAAAACTATAGAGAAAATAGGGAAGCAGCTTGTCTACCACTTGCATTTGGAGCTAGGAAATATGAGAAGGGGCGACGCGTTCGATATCGAGGATATAATCCGGTTATGTCATGCGTTACAAACACGTAATGCGATGTATTAAATGCTTAAGCGTGTATTAAGTACTCCTGAAACCATGCAATACGCTTTTCCATCATCATATACGTTTTAGCTTGTGCATAAAATACAACATAATTTATGGTCGATTTTACCATAATTTGCTTGCATGCGCAATTTTTTGAAATTTGTCATTCGCATAATTGTTATAGATCAGAGAACTCTTTGTGTTCTAATTTTTATTATACCATTTGCGTAATAATTAATAATTTTGAAAAAAATATGCGCACGCGCGTTATAAAATTAAAAATAAAACTATTCTAATAAAAGCAAGAATATATATATTAGGAGT
>NW_017259576.1:2727583-2733801 GCF_001594045.1 Atta colombica | reverse complement strand
TATATATATATATATATAATTTTTAAGAAGTCAGATTCTAAAAGTGAAAACTTAATGTGCTTAAGTAATTAGACTAAATTTCTTAGATTGAAATTAACAAAGCGGATTCTAGATAAAATAATAACAAAGTAAAATATTATTAAAATATTACTAATTGAAAGAATTACAAGACAGTAACTTCCAGAATATTTCAGACATTATTGATTTTATCAAATTCGTCATACTTCATGCTATCGTCATATTTTTGCAGTTTTCTTATGTGATAAAAAATAATGCAATTTTTGTAAAACAAAAAGTTTGAAATTTAACGTTATCCAACATATCATTTACGTTTAGATTTCCCAAGACTTCTGATAGGAATTGATTCCTGCAACTGATGTAGGTAAGTATAGTGCTAAATGTATCTTTGACATATAGATATTATAGTTATACGAAGCGAGTGACGGATATGGATTAAATAATAATCGAACCAGTAGTTTCGAAGATAATTGGTAGATGATAAGATTGCATCTGTACAAGCGGCACATAAATTATAGTAATTTGCTATAATGCATCAAAATACATTGCAGAAAAAGTGTATTTTATTATACAATGATTATTTTTCAAACAAAAAGCTATATATTAATGAAAATATCAATACGAAAGATGTTACATAAGTATAAAGTTTTAACTTTTACTAGATATCATTTTTCCTCATTTTTAGTGAAAATTTATCAATGAATGTTTCAATAAATAAATATATTTTAATCAAATAAAATTTTATTCGGATATTTTTTAAATTGATCAAAATTAATATAATTACAATATTTTTATATTTGCAGAAAATTCATAAAGGTGCAGAATCTCAAAAAGAAATCAATATTTCTTAATAAATTATTTATACATATACAATGTACAGAAAAAAATTAAGACTTTGTTTTTACAAAATCTTAACATTCTTGGGATGTTTCTCATTAAATAAACTCATTTCATCAAACGACAACTCTTAAATAACATCGCGGTTTCTTAAAAAAATTCTTCATTTCTTTTTTTCTTCCTTTTTCTTTCTTTTCTCATTCTTTTTTTATTCACTTATGTCTCTTTATTTATTTATCTATCAATATTCTAAATTATTTTTATATACTGACAAAACTAATTTCGTAAACTAATTAAAATGAGATTCTTTAAAAATAGAAACAAATGAAAAAAAACAACAATGAGAATAAATGAGAAAAAACATTGCTGTGCTCATTTATATTGACATCATTTTTTTATGATATCTGTGATACGTGATGTAATATTATATTATAATATATGCAAACACACGAGTATATGTATAAGTTCAGACTGTTTATACACTTACAAATTGTAAATGACATAACACTGTACATGTCGAAGAGAAAAAAACTTCTCAATTCATAAGAAACACCGTGACGCGAAAAAAATCTTATTCCTTTCATTGTCCCAATGGATGGTACTTTTCACATGCAAATTGAAGTTAAAATACAATTAAGTTTCCGCTTATTTTGAATGTCGAAACTTCACTCGACGAAAGATTAATGAAAAGATGTAAAAAGATCGCGTACATAAACTTTGTTTTGCAGCTCCTTTTCCAAATGAAATACAAGATAATTAATATTGTAGAATGTTATTATATTTAGATCCAGATATTTATATATATTTTTATATTTGAAAAATTATTTTAAATTGTTTTAAATACTCTTGTTTAAATCTTTCTCTCCTCTCCAAGTAAAGATAAGTCAAATAAAATGAATCAGTATTTATTCATACGTAATTTTATGTTGTATGTTAATAAATATTCAACCTTGTTGTAATAATATCGGAAAAATTAAAAAAAATTACATAAAAGTTAAACCTATAATTCATATATTGATATTCTTAAAATCTGTAATTTGATTGATCTGCAAAAAGAACGAAACCTTTGACTTCTATATTAACTTCTATATTAGAAAGAATAAAAAAATTCTTTCCATTTTAAAGAAAAAGCGTTTTTTTCGATGTAAAGATAAAAAAAGAAAGACGAAAGATGAACGTGGACCAACGAAGTTGGCAGATTGAATATTTAACAGCCATTTCTTCCGTGCGGAAAATCGAACGCTACTTCTCCATTAAGAGGCAAGATATAAAAGAAAAAAAAAAAAAAAAAAAAAAAAAAAAAAAAAAAAAAAAAAAAAAAAAAAAAAAAAAAGAACAGTTCCTTTTGCAGAACCTTCACCCTCTTTTTTATTTAACCAGAAATTAAATCTGTACTGTTGTTTCTTGAATGCTGATAATGAAAAATGTATATCAACGCGCAAAATCAACGTTTACTTGTTCCATAAATCATTAAAACTGATGACAAGCGGAAGATAATAAACAAATTAATAATGACTCAACAATTTGTCGATTGATTTACCGAGACAGAATTGGTAAATACATCGAACGATAAATTTCTTACATATAACAAAAGAATTTTGTTACATATTTATGTCATATATTCCTGTTTCTATATACTTCTATTAATAGGATTAAAATTTAATGAAAGATTATTTTTTTTTTACTGGAAGAGATTTTTTTATTACTTTATTTTTATTTGTACGAAACCTTCGATTTCATTTTACCGTATTAGTTCCTCTTCGCGGAATTCCGTTCGATAAAAATATATAACGCTTAAGATATTTCTTGTAAGGTAGGCAAAATATTTAAGCGGCTTCCAGCTTAAAGTAGCAAAAAATTTAGAACGTCACGTCTAAAAATAACGAAAAGGGGCTATTAGACATTGAAATTTTCCTGAGGATGCCGAGACATGCTCAATTATTTACGCTCGCTTTAGTCTGAGTCCAAGCATCGTGACAAGATTAAAACAGGACGATTAATCGCTCGAATATATTACGCGATAAATCAGACGATGAAGGTGAGGGAAAGTACCAAGTCGGCGAAAAGATTAACTTAATTTTATCGATGGAAGAGGGATGGCACATCGTCTCACAATACTTCCAGTGGAGACTAACTTTCTTTGTTAAATATTTTATCCCAAAGTTACAAATTACTGTCAAAAATCAATTCGTTTATAACCATTTCATAATTATTTTGAAATTAAATATTTGAATATTTTTTATTTATATCTATCTCTTTGCGCCCTCGAATTGATACGTATTTTTTAAAAATTTGACTTAATTTTTCTGTAATCCTTTAATCGATTGTTATATAGGCACTTATATAAAAACATATTTAAATTAGCAAAGGATAAACCGCTGATCAAAATTATGTACATCAATGCACAGTAATGTGCCCAATTTTTATGCCCATTAATGCTTTAATAGTGCCCATTAATGCTCTAATAATGCATAATCATACTACTTATTATAATAAACGATTTTCTTAAGTTAACTAGCAATGTCCAATAATGCCCTAAATCTATACACCGCCAATGCCTTTAGTGGTTTATCCTTAAATTGATATTTAAAGAAATTAATTTTTAGAGAAAATTACATAGAAATTCGTTTGAATCATAGAGTCATTTAACACCAATCCAATAAATAAGCTGATATTATTTATCATCATTTTAACAACAAAAATAAATCTTTTACGTTATTTTGATGTCAAAATAGCAGCAATTATTTACTGAGAATTAAGTATATTTTAGCGATTGTTTGTAACAAAAGATTAAATTATAAAAGGCAAAAAATCTCTATCGTTTTCTAAATCTCTTCTTGCTATTTTTAAAATATTAGAAATGTGGAATAATAATTAATTCGTCATTATGTTGATCATTTCTGTAACATTTCTAGGTTAGTTTTTGTCGCGTCGAATAATCCAAACTTACGACCGATGAAATATCTGAACGTGACGAGAAAATAAATGTGTACCACTCAAAATAAATTTTTGTAAAAAATTTAAATTGTAGTAATATTAGATATCAATTTTTCAAAAAACTATAATAGAAAGATCGAATATACATCGTCTGACAGGCAACAGATCTTACTTATTAATCTTTTAATCTAACGCAATCACATTAACGTACAATTAAAAATCAATTATATTCATCCAAGTCTCTAGTTAATACTAAATAATATTACTCTTTTTGTTTATTTTATGTTGCTATTGCATAATTGCATAAATGATACTGAAAGATTCTAAAAGTCAAAGTCTACGGTTACTCGACGATATTTTCAAGAGCGCCAAGAATTTTGCACTGTTAGTGAGCATGACAGTGCGAATATCGAAGCAAGGGGATTTCTTCGTCGAAAATAAGCCACGGGGATGAAGGATATAGACGAGGGTGTACACAAAGTACTACCAAGGGTGAATGGCTCCATGTAAAACAGCTCCGCCCTCTTCATTCCTCTCGCGGGGTGCTCTTTTTCTCTCTCATTGATCCACTCCCCGTATTGGAGCATTGTTTCCATACTCTCCTGTTTTTTTTTGCCTTTCGAATAGGGAAGCCAAAAGCATCACCATTTTTCAAAGTGTCGGACATTCACCAGGAAGAGCGCGCGCGCGCGCGCGCATATGTGTGTGTGTGTGTGTGTGTGTGTATATTACAATGGATAAGCTGTATTGCAATTTCTCGAAATTTCAAACTAACAGCATAGCATGGAATTTCCAAATAGCTATTTTATTCGAAACATACGCAATAGCAATATTGCTGCTGCACTATGTCTGATGGAATCGCGACATCGAGATTGCCATTGATGATCTTCAACCGCAATGAAAATTCACACAATTTAGACAGATTGTTACCGCAGATAGATTGCCGTTATATACAACAATATTTGGAGTATGGAATAGATTGTACATTTTTGCCCTATACATATCTTTCAGTTCCTAATTTTTCTAAATCGTCTTTTATCGATAAATCTCATTTAATTTGAATTCGGGGAAAAATTGTCTGTTTCATATAGGGTATAGAATATGTTTGAAATGTGGACTATATTTTAAATATTATGTACTATTAAATCGTTCGTTAAACATGTGTTCTGTAAACATAAAACGCATCCGTATTTCACGGTTTCATTTAACTTAAACTTTAAAGACTACTTTACTTTAAAGACTGCGAGTCCTTTTTGCGGTTTATGCTGTTATTGCGCTCCAAATGTCGCAATTACTTTTTAATGCGTCCGTGCAACGCGACAGAGCTCATCTCTTTCTCTCGCCGCAAATCTGAAGTTCATGTCCGCGAAGTTGTTTCCTCGAGCACCGACAGAGACCGCGGCGAATACTTTCATTTAATGAAAGTCGCCACTCGCATGGACTCTTGCGTGGCAACAATTACGAGATGCCTTTCCATTTCGGTCGAATAAACAATCCGAAATGCCGGGAACGTTATAGCTGCGCGCATCGCTTCTCTCTCGTTATTTTTTCTCGCCCGTGGGTAACCGATACGAGACCTATCAATGCGTCCGGGGATGCGTGGCAAAACCGAGCGATCGCGTTCATTAATACAAATGGCGGATCGCCGAGAGCGAAACGGGGTGTCCTGCAGTGAGGATGCGTACCATAGTGAGAGGGGTGGTTTGCAGCAGCAATGGTAGCAGCAGCGTGGTTGCGTTTTTCAGCCATCGATCGCATGCTTCATGTGTATGTGTGGATCAAACGCGTGCGCGCAAAACGGTACGGGGGAAAAAATGCTCCAGAAGAGCGCGGCAGCCGAAGCGAGGGTCGAACGGCATTCGTAAGTTCAACCCTTCGGTTTGTGGGTTTTTCGCGATTGGGGGACGCTGTCGAATTTGTCGGCGGATTAACAACAGGATTTGCGGATGGCACGTTCGCCAGGAGTTATATCGTATCACATACTGTCCGTCTACTGTCCTCCCTCTCCTTCCTCCGATAACTTTATGCAAAATTCTGGTTTACATTCTGGTTTATATTAGTTTCAACTTCCTACGCCGTGACGCTCGCAATTTGAATATGTAATGTTGCAACAATAGATAAATGTGAAATTGAAACGATTCGATCAATATATTACTTTAATCTTGTTTCCTAATCTAATAATCGCTTAATGAAAATCAAGCTATGTAAAAATTGAACATTTTACTTTCTCGAAAATTTCTATTTTTGTTTTCTTTGAAATGCACAAAATATAAGTAAAATAAATAAACAAATACACACAGCGCAGTTAGCTTTTCTTCGTATTTTTGACATCTTAATGTAAAAAATATATATATATTCTTAATCATTTCGATTACATATATGACAGATTTTATATAAATATATATATAATAAAATGTTTTATATAT
>NW_017259576.1:2718646-2727534 GCF_001594045.1 Atta colombica | reverse complement strand
ATATATATATATAAATATAGTAAAAATATAGAAATACAAAAAAATAAATACCTAAACTCAATATAAATTCGGAAGACAACGTCCATTACACCTGTTGTGTCACGTCTATTTCTTGTTTCGATCGCTACTAGACTGCTGCTACCATGTTTGGCGAGATGGTGGACGGTACGTCAACGTCGCTGCCGATAATAGATAATGCCGATAGTAACGAAAGCCGACGTCGCACGATAATGCGTCTTCTGTAATGCCAGAGGTGACTGACTGTCGATCCTCGTTGCCGCGAAACATCCGTAGCGCAAAGTGTCCAGCGATCTGTTGAAATCGACGATCAGACTGACGATTCGTTGACGAATAATTAAGAATTTTGTCGAAAGTTTCGAATCAGAGATTGAAAGTCAACAACAGATAGAACAGGATATTTTTTTCTCGAGTTCGAATTTCGAATGCTACACACTTAAAAAAAGTATTCCAATATATTTATTTACAAAAATTATAAAGTATTTTATTGCAATAAAAAATAATATTAATTAGAACTATATCACAGTTTTCCCTACAAAGAACTTGTAGATTCAACAACATCAATAAGTTTATTCGATAAGTTAAAACAAAAAAAAATAGAATTCAAGAAGGTGCAAGATCAAAATGGAGGAAGAAATTAATATTCCTTCACCTTTTCTTTGTTCGGCCGATCATCACTGAAGATGTTCGCTAAAAAGCTGACTTTTATTCCTGCCGCATTATATCGGACGCTCCGACGGAGTTTTTTTTCTCAAGTTTTAATTGACATCTTTCTCGAGATTCTAACTTTTCATAACGAAAACTGCGTCCAATGGCATGCCGGTTAATCTAATCGAGTATGATGAAAAAAGAGTATGGGCCCCGGGATGAAGACGTCCGGGATCATGGAAGTTTCTATACAAGAACATAGATGGGAGATCTACGATGACCTTAATTTTTTATATTGAAAAATTCGTAATGCGCAACGCTTTATTCAATAACCATGGCGATGATAATAGTTATAGTGAAATAAACGCTCCACTCTCATAATTAAATAAATATCTTCATATTTTCAATAAGCAAGTATAGTATACGTGACTAGAATAACATTTCAAAGATAATTTTCACGAGTGCATTTCTGAATGTATAATTAAACTCAAGAAAACAATTCCTATTAATTCAACTATCTTGTATAAGGCTCAGAATAAAGATTCTTTTATTTATTACATCTCTCCCGTAGATGTGACTAAATTTATCTTATCGTTCGAATTAAGTAAGATATTATAGAATATTGAAAAACATTACAATTCTCTAGGAGAAAAAAAGAAAAATGTTTATAGTAACATTCACAATATTATTTTAGCCTCGTAACAAGATCAAATGATTGAATCATTTTTCTAATCTGTCTATGGACAAAGGAACAAAGGAAACGCTTTATGAACTGGATCGTGCACGATTTTCTCGGGAGAAAAAAAAATTCAGATTAGAGTCCGATTTCGACTGCAAAACGTGATTGCTCCTAAGTTCATTTCGCGTTTTCCCTCGTCGCATCGCGTCGCCTTAATTGACATCTTCCACGGGAATACAACTTCCCCGTTGTAGTAGTTGGGTTTAGCGACGCCCGGAATAAGCTAATCCAGCGTAATGAGGTAAGAATAAGACCGGAATGTGGAAGATGGAGGGGAGAAAGAGAGAAGGCAACAGCAGAAGGGCAAGAAGACGTCTCCTATCCTTCGGATACTAGAGGATGGTATAGAATAAAATAGGGAACGACGGAGATCGGAGAAACTTTCCGCGAGATTTCTTATCAAAATGCAAATCCGGCGAGCGACCTCACTGATCTTCTTCCGCCCCCCCGACTCGACTTCCTTCTCTTCGTCTCTGCCGTTCCGACGCTCTTGCTGTTCGCTTCGATAGATCTGTCGTTTCTGCAGCTTTGCCGTGACACCGGTTTAGATCGCTCTCAGGCGCTCTTCGTGCTGTTCATCCTACTTTTTCTTTCTATTTCAAGTTGTCTTCATCTGATTTTCACGTCGCTGCATCCTGTCTGCACGTGGACTTTATATAGTAGTACGATCGTCGATATCTTCTTCGAGAGCACATTCAAAAACGGCGAATTCTATTTTCAAAGACTATGCTATTTTTGCACAATTAGTCAACTTGTCGTTAAAATATAAATCAAGAACAAAAATATATATATAGAATTTAAATATCCATCTATTTTTAATCATAAATCTTCAAGGACTAGAAAAAAAGATAGTATTTTATTATCAAAAATCTTATCCCAAGTGAAATTACAAATGTCATATCAAAAGTAGAAAATTAATGAATAAATGAGATATTATTTTCATATAAATAATTGAATAATTAAGAATAAATTTAATTACACAAATATGATATTTCTTAAATTGAGAGTATTATCTTGCGAAATGAATACGAATCATAAATAAAGAGTTGAAAGCGACGAATATTAGACGCAAATAAAGCTTTTGTGCAATGAGAACCAATAGCCACATATCGATGGGCAATAACGGCCGTTTAAAATTTTACAATGTAGAATTTACAATTTAGATGGAGACCCCATTGTCTGGCGCAACCCTTCTCTTGTCTCGGTTATGAAAAAGCAGGGGAACCCTCGGCCACGCCACCTCCATCGAAAGCACCCTCTTCCTTTTTTTCTCTCTTCCACCCTCTCTGTATTGGTCATTCTCGAGCCAACATCACCCTACATCAGCTGGGATACTTTCATTTTGTACATTCAGCAGTTCCAATCAGGAGAGGCTAAAGCCTACTTTTTATCAGTATTTGATAGCGATATTTTTATCAATGTTTCAAAAACAGAACTTAATAAAGATAAAAAATATATGATTTACTGTCGAATTCGTTGATTCTATTACTAAATTTTGTTCTAAATATGTTTTCAATTATAATATGTAAAACATCACTATCCAAATCAAAAAGTTGCACTTTATGCATTTATGCAAAAAAGTGAATTAATTTAACTTCATAAAAAATTATCATAACTCAAAAAGAATAGTTTAAAAAAACATCACAACTTAAAAAGAATGATTTTGATATGAGAGTTGTGAAACGAAAATGACAATTGAAATGTTAAGAATATCTTTGTTTTGCCAATATTATTTAATTAATTAATAATTTTCAGCCAAATTGAAAAATAGTTTTTCCTCTTTTTTAAAAAAGAACTTAATTTTTAAGTCGCATCACTTTTGAAATAAAAGAATGATATATTGTGTATATAAATTATAAAATATATACAATTTATTTGCTTATATAATTCATTAATATGATATCAATAATTTTATGTATCGTATATAATCGCTTTCAATATAGAAAAATTATAATAGAAAAGATTGTTAGTGTCTCGTTTTTCAGTCTAAACTTTGTAATAAAAGGTTTCAAAATGGAATAAACAAACGTTGGTCTTTTTCGCGTTAGTCTTCCTGCCTGGTGTTACACGCACGTTCAATTAATAATGTACACAGGGTATGCACGTTCGAAACGGATGGACTCGCATCGTGTCGCTCGTATATGCAGACGGTTGAATAAATTTGTACCTGTCTCTATATCGGCAGACAAGATGATTTATCGTTAGGCAGCCAGTTGATGAATGAAAATGCGGGTGAGACCCGAACGAAATACGCGCCACACGTCCAGCCGGGTAAACGCTCCACGAACTTTAGCTCATATCAAAGTAATAAACGTTTCGTTTTTCATTACATTTATTTACTGTACTAATGCTCGGTCAATGTAAACTTGCGGTGCTGTATTATTTTGATACACCATGCGCCCGCATCGTAACGAGAAAACATTACACGTTTTCTAAACAAATATTGAATTTGATTTTATTCGTCATTGTACATTATTTGTTGACGATTTATGGTATGCTGTCATTCTTCGCAGAGATGCAGCGATTCCCGACATTAATTGATAAATGCAACGAATAATTTACAAGAATTACAGCGTGCTTCGCCGATCTAGATTTACGAAACATGTCGCCATTAACGGACATTTTGTTTAATCATGTTACGGCATTATAAAAGATATTAATGAAGAGCCGCGAATTAATTAGGAATCACAAATACATCGGTCATCCATTAACAGGCATTTTAATCAGCTAATTGGAGCAGCAGAATGCTATCGATAAGCTGTGTACGAATGTAAACGAAGTGCCAGCCGGTGAAGTTTCATACTGCGATACATGAAAAATTCAATCACGAAACGCATTTGCTAATGACGCTCCCAACGTTCTTGCCATAGCGATTCATCGTTTTTCAATTAGCTGATTGGACTTGAGCGGTAATTCGTTAAAAAATTGAGTGCTAAAGAAAAAAGCAAACCTAAAAAATTCGATCGCCTTTGTTGCAACCGGCGCATATAATTAATCAAAAACACAGCTAATCTTAGACATAATATGCTACAATTTAATCAAGATACAAGAAAACACATTTTACAATTTGCAAAATTTATGCGCGATGAAATCGGTATTTTAATGTAAAGCTGCAATTTCTTATCAATCGATGTAAAATGCAACTTTTTTAATTGTATTTTCCATCTAACTTTTTTTAAGGCGATCAAATTCATCGCGTAAATTTAACTGCGACGGTATTCACGCCAGCATATGCATCATCACGGTCGGACCTAGTAATTTTCGACAGTTTTCGGAAAAGTATAATCGCGTGTACACGGGCTCTTAAGGGCTCGCGTGACGTCGACGGATTCGTCTGGACCTGACAATCATGCCATCATAGCCGTTACAAGGTAGATGGGTCGCAAATAGCTGTCGGTCACTCGCGTCGGTCGTTCGTCGAAAATGCAATCGTAAAACATACGTTCATAAAACACGCAGATGATCGTGCCTGAGAAAGTTGTCTCTGAAACAATATTTCCATATTGTCAATTGTTACCGAGCTTTTGGCGTAATGTAAAAGCAGTCCTATTGCGGATTGTCCACGATTTATTACTTTGAACTCTGAGCTGTCCATACTATGAGGCGGAAAAATAAAATGTTTGAATATCACGACGCCTATAGTTCCTGATTCGCTAAAGGGCGAATAGAGTTCCGAGGATATAAGTAGTAGAATTTTATATTGTTTTCTACGTAATGCTTCTAGCAATGAGCCTCACTTTAATGAAATCTGAATTCGAAATTTACAGAAATTGAGGAAAGTGAACGTACGCCGCGATGTCGCCGCGGAGTCTCTGGAGTTTGATAAATGGTTCACGAGATAGGTCTTATTTAGCTAGTAGTAGTTCGAAGTAAAAACAAAAGTTGGCATTACTCCAAAACCATCTGCTATTTGTATGAGTTATAATGAAGATGAGTCATACATTTTATATTTATTTATACTAACGCTACAATTATTATATCTTAACTAATCGTTATGTAAATAAATTTTCATATTAACGCGAGCTTATATTGTTTAAATATAATATTACCTATCATGAAAGTGTTACTCGTAGTAGCATTATAAAAGAATTTTAATGTGGCAACATAAACGACAAAGTAATCGAATACGATTCAGTCAGTCATGAAATCTTATGCAAACCTATTGCATGTCAACCTACTAAACTGTATGTTTCCACGACCCCAAACATCTCTTTCTATGGTTATGTTTCTTTCAACCGTGACACCTCAACCTTGTTTCCTCGATAAATCAGACCA
Source organism: Atta colombica (assembly GCF_001594045.1). Classification (NCBI taxonomy): domain Eukaryota; kingdom Metazoa; phylum Arthropoda; class Insecta; order Hymenoptera; family Formicidae; genus Atta; species Atta colombica. The sequence goes on along the minus strand of NW_017259576.1, from coordinate 2,721,854 downwards.
GCAAAGGTGATATCGACTTGCCAATCGTTCTATGTTGGATGCGTGGGTGTCAGCCTCAAAAGACGAATCAATAGTAAAGAAAGAAACCTATTTATAATTTTATCTTTATGCGAAATCCGTTGCAACATTACAAATATTATTAAGAAATTCCTATAAAAAGCTAGAAGAAACTTTTTGTGAAATGTCTCAATTTCTAAGAATCAATTCTTAATTTGCCTAAATTTCTAATAGGATTATTTTTCCAGATAAGTATTTCCTCGAAGAATGCAATTTTCACGACGAAGAAGATAATGTAGGAGTAAAATGAAGAAAAGAAACATGGAATAAGATATATTATAATTTGATTTGAATTTTGCAAATACCGAAGAATACATGTATAATATTTTTTAATAGTTATCAATAAATATTAGATTTTTAATAAAACTCAAAATAATCAAAAGAAAAAGGGCAAATAAGAGTCGAGCGTGGTACTTCGTGCATAAAAATAAATTTAAGACTCCTGCAGAGTAATCGATACACCCGTATTGAATTGTGACGTCAGAAGCGAGAAATGACACTTAATTTTTACGTGCCATTTATAAATAAAAACAATTAGGATAAAACAAAATGATGAGATCGCTTTAAAACATTTGTAAAAATAGATAAAAATTAACGTGTCGTTTCTCGTTTCTGACGTCATGATTCAATATCCTATTTAGAAGTCTTGGTATAAAAATAAATGTAAGTATTATAATAATTATCATTATATAAAGCTCTTAGAAATCAAACTGATTAACTTCATGAAATAAATAATAGAGAATATTAATAAAAAGAATATTATAAATTAATTATAAGGGAGTAGAACAAACAAATTTATGAAAAGTGCAACTAATTAGTTTGATTTCAGAAAGATGTTTATCTTTTTAGTATATCTTTTAAATATTGTTTACTTTAAAGAAATATAATTAATTTATTGTTAGCAGATGCAAGATTATAATTTCTTTTAAAAATCCGCCGACATCGAGATCGAAGCAATAATCGTAAATCGCATCGTAATTCCCAGTCTTTCCCTAATTTTTCTTAAATATTCGTAAAAGCTCCGGGAAACTCCTGCGTGGATATTTCCCGCGGGGAATGCTGCTTCCAGGTAATTGCACGTCTCTCGATGCGGTGCGTCAAGAAGAGAGAAAGAGGCATCCGACGAAAGGATACGTTCAGCCTTGGAACGAAAAAACGTAACGGTCGTTCGCCCGCAAGGTGAAGAAAAGTTGGCTATAGCCAGGCACTGACCGAAGCCAAGGAGACGCTCCGAGCGATCGCCGCACTGGCGATTCCTGTTCACTCGGACGTGCCTTGGCTCAACGTGGTGCGGCTGCCCTCGACCGGTCTTTTCTCCTCACTTCGCTTCTCTTCTCTTCTCTTTGCTTCTACCGCATACCGTGCGGACACTTCTCTCTTTCTTTCCTCCTCTCTCAGAACGGACCGGTCCCGGAAAATTATCACGGACGGGTGATCTTTCAACCGGAAAGCTCTTGGGCGCGCCACCTCTGGGACTTGAAGGCTAATCTTCATACAGGAATTGTGTACTGACTGTATCTCGATTGTGCACTGTTTGAAAAAAAAAAAAAAAATGCGCGAAAATGCTTTTAATTCCTCTTCACTTCTTTATGATCACTGAGAGAATATCGTATTTATTGATGATAATACTATAATTACTTACTGTTAAATTCATACTATCAAATTATACTCACAATTAGTTCGAAATATTTCTAAGCATTTTTATAAATCATTGTTCCTACTCAACATGTTAATTTAATTAAAATAATGGAGTTAATTTAACTCAAGGAAATGTAATTAAATTCAACTCAAGTTTAGTTTATTATTTACTAACATAAGTGCATGAAATATAAATTAATGCATGCGATCTAGATATGATATAAATATGATATATGATACAAATAGTTATATATGCTCACACTTGAAAATAGTGACAGTTCATAATGACTACATTTCAAGTAGTCATAGACAACATTTCCAAATAGGATTGCAGAAGTCGTTAATTATGACAAGATATTTTATAAGATCATTCATTAATAAAAACCTGATCATATCAGAAGAATTAAATATTGGAAACATACTTTCTCGTGATCAGAAAAATGTGTTTTAATCGACAAAGCATTAATTTTGTTATTTAAATTGCCGCGTCGCGCTTGTTTTCTTTGAAATAATCACATCTCGTTTCTCTCCGCGACGCATTTGAGAAATGATTCGCTGGGAAATTATCGCGAAGGAGCGATTCTTCATCCGGAAAATTCGCAAGCGTATCTTTGATGTTCGCAACGCTTCGTACATCGATAAGACGCTTCAGCTCATTCAATTATGTACAAAGATGAATAGAACGAGTTTCGTTCTTGATCAGACTCTTCTTCGTTCCATTTATTTCATTTCTTCTCTCACCTTTCGAGTAGTCGAATCTCAAAAAAAGTTCCTCAAATAATTGATCGGAAAGTTCAGATGACATTTCATCACTAGATTTTATTACATCACGAATGAAAGTTCGACAAGAGGTGGTAAGGAGGCGATATCCCGATGGAGACGGAGTTTATCAAATTATGGCCTTAAGAAGTTTGCGTGACGAATTAATTTACATGTTTAAGGAAATGCATGAAGCGCAGAAATTATGACGAATAGATCAGCAAAACACGTTACACACGTTACACACGTTTGATCACACGAACGGTCGATTTGTCTCTATGTGAAAACCACGCTCGTTTTCTTTCTTGTAGTTACGCGACCGAGAACATTTGTTCGCGTCGCTCGTATCGCTGTACGTGGCTGGAGAGTCTTAATATTCCGCGGGTGTGATCATTTATCAGACACTACGACTGCGGTCGAGCGACATTCCTTGCCGCCAGGCGGATACGGCCCGCGTGACAATGCGATTTCGTTGGATTATTTACGCCACGTGTATATGCATTATAATGCCCGCGAAATTCTCAAACGTCGCATGGCTTCCGTTTCGTTAATTTATGCACAACTGGAATTTGCGGCCGAGTGCAATCGCATTCGAGAATGTCTGGCGATCGTGTCTAACGGTCGTATATTGGAACGCTGGATATAATGTATGAAAATATTGTGATACTTTACGGAGGCAAGACGTTCAGTTGTGATTCAGTTCTTAATTTTAAATAGAGTTTCCACGCAAAAACGAGTTTCGATGCGCAAGAAT
>NW_017259576.1:2715260-2718546 GCF_001594045.1 Atta colombica | reverse complement strand
AAAAAAAAAAAAAAAAAAAAAAAAAAAAAAAAAAAAAAAAAAAAAAAAAAAAAAAAAAAAGAAGAAGACGTATTCGACGAACCCGTCGTAGTTTTGCGACGGTTTACATTTAAACTAGAAACAGAGAGGGTCACGGTCAATGGGTTTTCGCTACTCATGTCCACGGCTTCTACATCGGCGAGCGTGTTATTAATATCGACTGTGTTTCGCGCGGGCAAGTTCTCCTCGTATGCAGTCACGCGTGTATACATCTGCGGAGAGCTGGCGCGGCGCGTAATGAATGACAACGTGAAAGCGCGGCGCGTTGCGTAATGAATCGCTGGCGCAACTGTGTCGAACCTGTGTGCGGAGAGAACGTTTCGAGACTTGACGTTTTAAAGGCCTCCCCTTGTAAATGCGCCAGCGACGCCGATTTTTCGCGCGAATATATTCACCCCTCGAGACGCAAGAAACGCGTATATTCGCGAGTCAATCATGCGTCGCGTCGCGATCGGTCGCGATTGGAAATGGTTACGATATTTTACACCAACGCGTGTATGTTGCATGAGTAATTATATCTCGAAGCAACAAATCTTAATATTAAACTGATGTAAGATTAACTGCGATCCTCGTTTAGCGGCAGAACGTATGGCTTTTAGAAAGGCCAGGCATCGAATATGTGATTTCAGGAGGACACTTGTAGTTTTTTTCTTTCCTTTCTCTTTCTCTCTCTCTCTCTCTCTCTCTCTCTCTCTCTTTCTCTCTCTCTCTCTTTCTTTTTCTTTAAAGAAACGCTGTAAAGTGTACGAAAGGAGGACACGGATGAACCGATGCACTTTTACCGACCCATATGGCATGCAAAGGCTATTTTTAACGGCAAATACCATGACGAGTCGCGACATGCGTGGCCCGTAAAACCAGAAATTCATCGCGTAATATTGATGTCATGACTTGGGGTGAGAGAATGCCTCGGAGAAGTTAACTTCGCAATACAGAAGGAAAAAGTTGTAGAACTAGAACCGTTCATTGCCTAGGTGGATAATAAATAGTAATGGAAGTTTCATAAATATTAAATGCAATGTCAATTACCTTCTAAGGTATTAAAAGCTACAATGTCGTCAATTGATGAATATTCTTCTGATCAGAGAGAAACTCATTATCAAAACGTAAAATTAATCCAAAAACTTATTGAGTATATAGATGTATACCTATTATATGTATATTATTAAATTGCAAGAACTAAAGCTTAAAAACTGAAAAATCTTATAGCGTATCTCGTTTTCAGATGAACCTAATTTTTTATTATTTCATCTTCATCGTACAGTAATTGGAGATCCTTCAACAAGAATTTAGATACGAGCCACAGTTTTGTCTGCAGAATAATAATTTTAATAAAAATCTACGAGAGAGGAGAATATTTATTATTTCTTTCATTTTCTTATTCTATCCTTTCCTTATTTATTTTTCTCTCTCTTACTCTCAGAAATTGTTAAAACATGGCGGATCAATCAAAAGTGATTTTCTCATATCCAGACTTTCATTACAGAATCTCTAATCTAGACATTGATGACTATCGTACACTGAACGCGATGAGAGATGAGCGACATTCAATGGAAGCTCTGATGATGTAAAACTGAGCTCTCATTAGATATCGCTCGTCGTTCATCGCTCATCGCATTGAGTGTGCATTAGACGTAAGTCGTCGTGAAAGTACACGTTTCTCGCGTTAATTCGACCCTTCGCTACGGATTGACAATTTCGTGCGACCCCTGCGACTGACAATCTCCCGTCTGTGTTTCAAGATATCATCTCCTCCTATTCGTGGGTCAAGCTCATCGTTCGGCTTTGTCGCTTTGCGCTTTATATGACGGCGACCGTGCGAGCACGATCATCTTGAGCACGCGCACGCTCCATGAGTACATCGAACCGCAATAATTTTGGGATTTAACGTACAGCTGAGCGTCACATGCCGTCTCTCGTCGGTCGGGTGAACCCGACGCGGAGACAGGGTGCTCATTGTCAGTGCGGAAGGGGGACGATCACGTTCCGCCTAGGGGGGAGGGGGGGCCAATTCGCCTCCCGGATTGGATGGGGCATCAACCCTCTTGCACCCCCCACGCTGAAGGATATTAATAATTTAATACGTTTAATTCTCCCGATGTATAACGGCGCGAGGGTTGGATGGTAACGCAGTTTCGACATGAAATTTAAACGTATAAAATCTTCTGCCGTGACTAAAAATGATTGAAATTTCGTATTTTTTAACGAAAGATAGATAAGTTGAGAGAATTTAAAGATGGCGAATGAATAAATTGATTAAATTCGGATCTTTTTTATTACATTATTATACATGTCGTTTCATTATCACTTATGTCAATTTTCTGTACATGCTCTCTTAGTATCTAGGAAGTAGTTAGTGTCTTATCCAATATCCAATTTTATACTTTCTCTAGAGTATATAAGTTTTTAGCTATAATTCGCGATTCGATTTCTAATTCCATTCACTCGAAGGTAAATGTATGACATTTGTGATTCATTCATATAACAGTATAAAAGAGATATATTATTATATTCCTTTATACGTGATAATATATTTCCTAACACATTCCTAATCTATTGATTTAAAAATTATACTTTGTAATTTACCTATATTTTAACCTCATGTCTTTCTCTGATATGTATAATACTTTTAAGTTCTTTTACATCACAAGTAAATATTTCCTGACGAAAATAAAATTAAATAAAATTAAATAAAATACAAGAATAATAAAAATTATTTGAAATGGTACTTCAAGAAATTCATGAAATATTATTTCGAAATAACGATGCGTGCACAAAATTTTCTGCACATGCATGGAATATAGTTCCTTTCCCATGAATTACGGTGTCGCGGGTTTTCGAGCACCGATTTAATTAGTCCTTCGCATGCAACCGAGAGATTTGTATCGGCCTTATTATTTCGTGACACGCCGGCGCGCGCGCGCCGGAAGATGAGAAGGCCTGTATGAAGGTCGATAACTGACAAACAATTTGTCCGATAGGATTTGGTGGCGCCATCGAAAGCATAGAAGACGAAATCGCCCTCCAACTCTGTCGGTAATTCGACAAATTTAACAAATTATTGTTTAAAAAAGATGGCCAGACAACGAATATACAATATAATCCAAAAATATAATCTGGTGTATCGATGTTATACGTCCTATTTTATTTTGATCACAAAATTGACATTTATCAAGAATAAAAAATAGCATTTGTAATTTTGTCTATTTGTAATTAAAAAAAAATGTTTAAAAAAATTATATTAAAA
>NW_017259576.1:2705788-2715160 GCF_001594045.1 Atta colombica | reverse complement strand
ATATATATACTTATATATATTCCAAATATAAAATATCATACATAATATATTTTTTTGAAAAAAAATTAGATTGTTAGCTGATAATTAGAAGATCTATATTACCTACTCCTCAAGGTCACGTTGTATATCCCGTTTTATATCTCCTTCGCCACTCTTACCTGCAACAGAAAGAAAACAGTGACAATTAGTCGTAATAATTAATAGCGTGCTATATAATTTCAAAGGACGAGGCAAAGTCGAATTAAAGTTCTTTATGCAAAGGATTAGCGAGCTATTAAGTAACAGACGTCGATAAAAAGGGACTCTACTAGCTGTGATAAAAGGGCATTTCGTTATCAAATTTCCAACAGCCGTTTAGCCGCGAACCTGCTGCACAATATCGATTTCGAATGACAACTTTGTAATCAGGAATATACAATAATTAATGATACTTGAGGCTTTGATTATCTGTTATAAAAATCAGCAAAAAAGCCAAGGTTACTTGCATAAGACACTTGTTATCGTATAATTATTCAATTCAAACAAAAAAGCGCCACATTTTTTCTTCGGTTAATTAGCTGTTACTCAAGTTCCACGCTTTATAATTATTTTTTATAATTAAGATATTTTAGTATGTATATTTAAAAATGTACTAATTTACACTGCTACAATGTTTTTTTTTCAATTGAGTACGTTAAATGTACAATAAACTATCACATTTCATTAACCGAGAACAGTTCTCTGAATTTTTTAATATAAACAATCACCTGGGATAGTACATACTTGTTAAAAAAGAAAGACAACATGTTAAATAATATCCACACAAAACAATTTTATAATTCATATTTTTTTCGTGTAAAAATATGTCAGGTTTTTTCCCAGATTGTCTTACTTAAAGTTACAATTTAAACTAAATAAATTGCAAACGAGGATTTGTGTTTTATTTCATCCAAACAGCACCCCCTTCACTGCTATAAATCTAAAAACACGTACGTGATTTTGAATAAAATAATTTTCATTAGAACAGTTGAATATTGTACTAAAATTCATATATATTGTTGATGTCATTGTATATGCCTTCATTTATTCACGATTACAAATTCGTTATTATGTCATTTTCGCATGTATATGCATTCTATATGTTGTACACACATTATTCACAAGCTGTACTGTTTTCAGTTTGATCGCTATTGAATGCTCGATATGTTCCGTACCGCGGTTCGTCTTGTTCGGCCAAGCAGATGCCATTCGCAAAAGAGGAAACGCGATACACCGAACGTTCCGTTTATCGTTAAAACCTTTCAGGATGTTTTGCTTCTGACAGTATTTCTTCTAAATAAAAAAAAAATCCATCAGAACTCCTATTATCAAAACCACCGCACCGAGAAAACACGTCGATCGATTTACCCTCCCGTTTCGTCGCTCGCGCATAAACGAGTTCACCTAAATGGACTTGGCGTGCAACCGGCGAAAACTGGATCGTCGTCGTCGCTTTGTTTACTCGCGCGAGGGGAGCATTTCGACGGCAGAGTTCCGGTTAGAGCGAATACAAGACGCGAGCGGAGATCGAGATTAGGCGGAGAACGAATACAAGACGCGAGTTGAATGCGAGACGTCGTATATGAATATTCCACATTTTCCAGCCGTAAGGCAACGCGCTAGTTATGACGTGGTCTTCCAAACGGTCGAGTACCGGGTCACGGTTTAATCCAGTCGAGTAAATCGCATAATTACAGACCACGAAATAGCACGGATGAAGGCTGTTCGTAAAAGTACCTAACGTCGATTTATGCAAAAGTCTTTAAAACGCAGCATGCATGTGGATACATATCCAATCTTGTATCGTTATTCCTTATATCAAACTTTAGGAGACTTCCTCAAAACCCTTCATCGATGAGTGTGATAACAGATATTAAATTGATTACATGGTATACATAAAGAAAATCTAAGGATTAATTATCAATTGAGAAACAATCGATTTACAATCTCGAAAAATACAAATATTTCCTTGAAAACATATTGAATTCATAATCTCTACTTTCATTAAATTTCACGAAGAAAATTTAAGCGCAGCACAGAAATCGTTGAAATTAGAATATAAGAGAATATACAATTTAAAGGTTCACGAAACGTTGGCATTCCAAGAATGGATCTAGACATGGAAGAAACTCACGAAACGCATAATCTTTATATAGAAAGCATCCCGTGGAAGCTTCAAAAATATTATCAGAATATACAATTATTACATTTCTATACTAAATTATTACACTTTTAATGAATATCAATTATTTATCAGTTAAATATCGTTTTTAAGCGAATATACAGTCGTTACTATCGTTACTGAATCATTTATATAATAAATCCGTGATTGAAAAAACCGCCAATTAGAAATCTAGAATTTTATATGTTCAATATTTAGCTAATATTTGATTGGACAATAATTTTCATTATTTAATATTCGAGTAATTATAAGTTGTTTGAAATATCGATCCTTGTTATATTACTATTTCTTATGAATAATATCGCAAACCTTTGTATTAAAAATTAGTAAATTATCGACACTAAATGACCGTATTAAATAATCAAATGAATTAGCAACAGTCATAAAGCGATGAGTACCCCCTGCTAATATTTTATTTTGTAGGAAACTAGCAAATAGAATTAAAATGTCATGGAACAGAGGCAATCAGACTTTATTTATCAGCACGGATGATATTATTTTTCCTTCGTAATCGGTGCTATGTAAAATTTCAATACAACTGTATTGAAGACTGGAATACCAATCAAAAGCTAGCGGTTACAATGCTGGTGTGATTATGCATGGTTATTATCCAATGCAAACCGGAGCAACGTCGACAAGCTTCCGATTTCAAATCCAGCCGTGATCCGACAAAATGGATTATAATATCCAAGTGGCATCGTAATTTCGAGAACAAACGCTGTCAATTTGAAGTGCACTTTGCGCGCGATGATCATCCGCATTCGGCAACGACACAGATGACGAATGACATGATTAAATTAAAGTGATTATCGAATTGTTATGGTGATGCCAAAAACATGTCACATATTGAGTAAGTATCATTTAATTTGTAGCGTATATGCAATATTGCCTAAAACAATTTGATTAAAAAATATATTGATAAAGTGTTCGTGAAGTTAGCACGACTATTACTAAAAATTCTATTAAAAATTCTATAAAAAAAATCTAGTAAAAAGCGGAACTTTTTTTTTTATTTTGATAAGAAACTTTAAATCTATGAAAAGTGCTAATGGAATTGTCATTATTTTTTTTATTATTAATGACGTGCTAATTTCACGAATCCGTTGATAAAAGAATAGCAGATTTTTGACGAATTGTTTTAGAGCAACGTTTAGCTGAACAATTATAAAATATTAAAAATTTACGCAATTATAAAATATTTAAAAAAAATATACATTTCAAAAACGTAGAAGTGCCGAGATACAATACGTACTATCGATTTATTTGAGTAATTAGCAAACGTTTTTAGTGAGCTGGAAAGATCAAACTGCTAAATATTCCATCAACATTTACTCTACTCGATTCGCGTTCATTTTCATTTCGCAACCATGTGCCCAATTATTCTGGTCGCTCATTATCTTTAATCATCTTCCCACTACGGGTTAGCCGTAATTCGTATCGCGATTTTTAATGAATAACGCAATGGGATAGTTAATAATCATTATATTATGCATCGACATTGTCTACCTTCATATTTAATGTATATACACATATTGCCTAAATTATATCGAATTCTATTGATAACATGAGAGTTACAATGATAAAAGTATGAAAAGCATATACAAATAATAACGTTAAAAATAAATATTTCATTCGAATGTTACATAGAAAAACTAGGAAAAGAATAAAATTAAAAAAAGATTTCCTATTAATGTTCAAATAAACAAAAAGATATAACGTCTATATAATTAAATATATTCGACGCTTGTAATTTAATTATTAATAAAAAAAATATTTCCTGATCTAGCTTTAAATTGAGATTACAGTCATTGATGTCAGCGCAAGCGTCAATGTTGCACACTCGAACACTATAACAGGATGCGCGATCCTGTCTCGTAATAACGGAAATTAACCTCGTATTATCCAGTCGTCAAGCGTGAACTGAATGGAAATTAATTCCTCTCGGTTTGTAATCAGAAAACCAATGTCATACGCGACAAATGTTTATTACAGAGATAATTTCATTACTCAATAAAATTGAAACACTTGTTATACAGAGCATTTCCATTGTCAAAATTTTTTCAAAACAGATTAACGTAATTATATTTTTAATATAATTATAATACAAATATACATATTCTTTCTCTAAATATATTTAATATATTTATTTTTTGCTTATTATTAATTATATAAACAAAAAATAAATGTATTAAATGTTATAATTTATATCTTTAGAATATGAGCTTCTCAGAAATCAAGTTGATCAATTGTATACAAAACAAAAAGAAGAATATTAATGAAGTTATAAATTACTTATATATCTCTAAAATTATTATTATTATTTACTATTTACTATTAAATGTATATATAAAGATTGAGAAATTTATAAAAAGTTGATCAATTTGATTTCCGAGAGATTCATATGTCATTTTTTTTTATATATATTAATTTATTTTCTGATATATATTCATTTAAAAAATTAAGTTCAAATTAAAAAGTAGTGACGCTGTTTCACAGCACGTATTACGGAATTGTTCGGGGAGGGAGGAGAGGGAATACTATGTGAAATTAATCAGTTATTCTTAAGATTTATTATACAATATATTGTATTTTCTAAGGAAACTGGAATAATTCCAATCAAAATCTATTTCCGAACAATTCTACATATATGTACCCTCACCCAGAGAAAAAGTTGCTTCGATTTAAAGAAATTTCAGTTAAAGAAAAAAATATAATTTTGATTTTAAAAAATAATGTTTAAAGAAATTTTTTCAAATCAAAGAAATTTTTTTCTTTAACCGAAATTTCTTTAAATCGAAGCAACCTTTTTTCTGGATGCTATATCTCGATTTTATAATGACATTTCAATATCATTATATTGTCTTTGCGCAGTTTTTTTTATCATATATAATATATGCAATACGACAATATAACGATTCTAACGCTACTATGTAAAGCGTTATAGAGGCACTGGTCCTGCATTCACGTGATTGAATGCCGAACTGTTTCAAGGACATGTGGATTAGTTCGCATTAACTTCATGATTAAACCAAAGTGACACTCGACATGCTATACTGCGTGATAAATCCCCCATCAACCCAAAATCGTGATACAATTCACACTTCCGACTCCACAAAATTTGCATTTGTGTGTTAGATCTCTAATTACTATAGGAGGTCCAATCAGCTAACAACACGCAAACATATCAGCGTTCTCTTTTACGCGAGGAATAAACGAGTCTTCTTTCGCGAGGAAGAAGAGAACGAATCGACACGCTGAATGACGAACGTACCAGCCGGGAAACGAGTGACATTTTACACAGGCGAATGTGGACGCCGATTGTCGTGGCAAAAAGAATCGCGCGGACGTGCGGCGACATTTTCCACTGCGGTTATCGGATCACCCGTTTCTACGTATGAAAACAGAGGTACTCTGGGTGGCCACGCGACAGCTATTTTCCGAATGCCACTGATTTACGTTCTTTTTTAACGCTTAACTTTTCTACCACATTTTCGACGAGAAAGACCGAACGAAATTTGGGAACATTTAATGCACGTGACGTCTTTCATATAATGCCTTCTTCTTTCGGATAAAGAAGGCGAGATGAAAGCGAGGTAAAAGGTCTCCAAATTCGTATTATACATATAGAAAAAACAGTTTTGCTGAAATATCTAAAATTTAGCTAGATACGGATTCAAAAATAATTTTATCATCAAAATAATTATGTAAAAAAGGCTAAAATTGATTGCTAGAATGTCAAAAACTTTTTGTGGTTCTGCTACATTATTAAAAATAAAAAGTTTTTAACTTAAAGATGTACAATGAACGCACATTTTGTTAAAAAAATTAGGAATGCAGAATCGTAAAATTATCGGATATCGGATATCCGGGCAGAATATTACATTGGATATCCGGTATCCGATCGGATATCCGAGAAGACAATTTCTTCGAGTCGGATATATTCGATCGGATTCCGAGAAAAAAAAGCCTATGCGGAAAAAGATTGTAATTTTGCAATAATGTATAAGATATTATAGCATCTTGAATATACATCCTCATTTCTAGAATATTTGTATAAAAAAAAATCAACAATTTAATAATAATAATTCAATAATAATAATTATATTAGAACTCTCGAATTTTAAACAGTAAGATAAATATAGTAAATATACAAAAAGATACATATAGTAGGCTGATGAAAGCCAGCAACAATAAACGGTGCAATTATTTAGTTAACAATCAATAATCAAATATTGGATGGATGTCTTTTTTATTTTGAACTCTCTCTATTTTCGACTCTCTTTGGAGTCAATAATTTAATGATATTAAATTTCAATCAGATATCCGAATAATAATGATATTCGGATAGTAAAGTGTGCCGGATAATATCGAATATCCGGTACATTCCTACAAAAAAATGTTAATTTTAACATTTTTGCGTGTCTCAGAAAGTCTCAATTATACGTCTTTAAGTTAAAATTACACATTTTATTTTTAACAGTCAGTGTATGCTTGAATATCTTAAATACTTATTTTAATAATTCAACAAAATTGTTTCCAGATCTGTATCAATTTAAATTTTTAAATACTTGAGTAAAATCGTTCTTTCCATGTAAAATCCAAAATATATGAGACATGCGAGTTTCGGAAGAAACCACGTCAAGGCCTCTAATATGCATATTTATCGTGACGTATAACATCTAAAGGTTTTACAGGATTTGCATAGTAATGCGTCTTATAAAGTAACTCGGAGAGAGAATGGAAGCGGCACAGCGCAGCACACAACGTTGTCTCTTCTGTTTCGAGAATCCTGATGAAGGATCGCGCATCGAAAGAGAAAGTCGGAAATGGAGGGTAATCGGTCGTTGGAAATACAATTTGCTCGAGAATAGACGTAGGATGAGGACAGCGAGCAAAGGGAAAACGATAAAGACAAGTTACCGAAACTAGAAGAAAACTTGTGTCACCGTCCCTCGAGGGCTGCCCCTCGAATGGTTAGAGTCATCAGATCTCTGCGCCCGTTATATCCCGCCAGGTAATCCGACTGCGGTATGCCGAGTTTAAGAAAGTTTTTAAATTACGAAAGCGTATCTATATGCAGCCGTTGCAATGCGAAGCACGGAGCATGTCAAATAAGCGAAATTATTCCGAAAGCGAAATTATTTTACTCTGAAAGAGCGACAATAGCCAGAGTTTTATTTGTTGTACCATGTAATAAGGGTCATCCTTCGTTTCTTTCTCATTTAAATATCGTGTGAATTTTTCTTTTGTGTCTGTCTCTATTCATATTCGTAAATACTCAGGAAATACGTAGGAAAATTTAAAGAATGTAAAAATACAAAGTAAGTGTAAGTTCTTCTTGATCACGAATGCTTATCTATATACAAATGTTTCTATCGATTATCATCAAATTTTTCAAAATTCTGTTATATAGCAGAATTATACAGAGAATTTAATTTTAACAATTGACAAAAAATTTTAGCAACAAGAACAAAATAACACTATTTCTAATTTCATAAAGTAGCCATTTTAACAAAAATTTCATTTTATATCGGATAACAATCTCTTTTAAAAATTAGGAACGAGTGTTCATATAATTTCTGTTAAATAAGAATTTAAGCCTTCGTTAAAAATTTACGTGTTTTTCATTTGTTCGATAAGTTGTGTAATGACTTGAAGGAAAAAAATTATAGCGTAAAATTGAACTGAAGTGATAAGTAATTGAAGCTACTGTCGTAGCATGATCGTTACATAACACCGGCGTTTTATCAACAGCGAACGATCGATCACCGTGGATGAATTACGAAAAGCGGATGTCTGTCGATAGCGTGAGGACGTACCAACCTTCTCGGACATTGGAGGCCATCCATTTTTTTTCTCTCATATCCCTTCTCTCACTTAGATTCTACTTCTGAATATCGGGTCAGTTACCTCAGCCTACGCATTACCGATACGTGTATAATGTACCTTCTGAATGTCGTTTCAAGGTCCGGCCGTTTAGTATCATTAACATCGTATGCCTTGGAATCGAAGCGGTCACAAGAATGTCCCTTGACTATGACTACCGTAGGAAAATAGACGAGGGGAAGTAGCCAATGACAATAATTTGATAGTAGATATGTGCAAGTGAAAAAAATGTTATACGATATGGAAACCACAATTTGTATAATTCGATTAAATATTATCGCAACACGCATTTAATATCTCAATCTAATAAGAAAAGAAATATTTTTAATTTAATATTTTTAATTTAAATATTCATTTCATTTAAAAACAATTTGGAAACAATACAAGATAAAGATGTTGACATTAAATATGCGAGATACAAGAGCCGAGAACAGAACTTTAAAATCTAATTGAAATTAAAGATCACGGGGAACACAGAGGAAGAGACAAATGGGACTTTTATAAAACTCAAATTAGCATAATAACGAAGCGCTAATGCAAAAGTCATCGTTTTTATCTCTTTTGTCTTATTCTTTATCTCTTAGCTTAGTGAGAGTGGTTTGGACATGGAGAAAAGGCGAACGCGTACTTTCTTGGGAGGATAAAAGCGTTAGTGAGCGGAAGATAAAACTTTCGGACCAATGAGTTCTTACCGCGACCGGGGATGCGACGATACGCCGAGGAGAAAAGTACCTCGTTCGAGAAACGTGTTGCCGCTGACGAAGAACAATGCACACAAATCGTTCGTGCTTGTCAAGACAACTTTGTCTCAGAAGTTCACGCGGTAAGTGCACGCGAGCGCCGCGGTGAGTAAGAGAAAGAAATAAGAGTTCGGCGAGTTGGTCGAGCCTGGGAACAAGTGAAGAAGAGAGCGATCCTTCCTTTACAAACCGTACGAGACCGTAACTTCTTTGCAAAAGCTTCACGTCTCTCGACGGTAAGCTTTAGGAATGTGTACATGACGTGATGAAAAAATTTACGGACGGATTTCGTTTCTTCAATAATAGTAACGTTCACGTTCTACTGTGGCCAAAAAGTATCCGAACTTTATATTTTTTTAAATTACAGGAAAACTAAATGTAAATCAAATCCGTTTGCTTTGCTAAGTTGGTATATATATATATATATATTCCCTCCATCAATATATCTCAACTTCCCGTTTCCTGTTTTTACGTGTAATAGAATATATCATTTTCCAAGAAATTAAACATATTTATTTTGTAAAGACATGAAAAACAAATATTATT